>NW_021163235.1:0-264534 GCF_004324835.1 Dendronephthya gigantea | reverse complement strand
TGGGAGACAGTGTACTTGGGCAAGCCATGGTCACGCTTATAAACGAAATTTGTTCTGGAAACAGGACATTAGCAGTATAAAGCCGCGTTAATAACACTAGAGGCCTAGATCTGGCCTGGAAGTTTTATTTTACAATATCTATGGTGAACGGCCCAGATTAGTTTTTTTGATTAGTTTGTAGCCGTAAAGCCGGTTTTCCACTAGCGATATTTTTCGCGCGAAGCGACATTTTACTTTTGTTTCAGAGCTCTCACCTGCAACCAGTTGGAACAAATTGCTCAAATACAAAGGAATAAAGTCGCTTCGCGCGAAAAATATCGCTAGTGGAAAACCGGCTTAAGTCGACGATAAATTATTAGTAAGGAAATATTTTTCCTTTTAAGCAACAACTGGAAACGTGATTACATTAAAGTGGAGCCATTCGAAATAGCGGTAATTTCGGTATTTGTACTTCATCTAATAAAATTGTAAAATCATCCCACATCCCAATCCTTGTAATGTTGCCGCGCCGGAGATGTTCAGTGACATTATAACCCCCCCCTGAATATAATGTAAAAAAATAAGGAAAACGTTTGTAGAAGTAAAAATATCGGCCGCATTTTGAGTCCTCAAAAATAAGGACCCTAGGGATTCTCAACCACCTTTGCCAATATTGTCCTTTTCGTATTGGCTATCCTCGATGTCCTCGCCAGTCCCTATTTCACCCTCAATGTCCTGTACTTCCTCCTCGGTCAACGGCAAGGTTTCGTGCAGGTATCGAAGGCTGCCTCCTTCGGCAAAGTCCGCCACGGTCTGACCGTGTCCCTTGAGGACCCATCGTGTAGTCAAAAGTCCCTCAACACCCACCGGGCCACGAGCGTGAATTCGGCTCGTGCTGATGCCAACCTCAGCACCTTAAACACGTCGAAAGACGATTATTTTATTATTTTAATTCTTTTAAAACAGCAAGCCTTTCTGAACATGTATACCAAGAAACTGTTCACAATAGAAAGGCACTGCTTGTAAAAAAAATTGGGCAATAATTTCCAAAATCCCCAATGTATGTAACCCAAAATATTAAAGGGCGCTTTGTTCATAATTTGAACTTCTATACTTTCGAAATCAGTATCATGTATTGGGATATTGCTTCGCTGCGCCTCGCGCTGTGCTTCTAAATGAATACGAGAGAGAGAGTTGATGACTTTAGAAACATGTAAAAAAATGTGAATTATGGAGTTCCACATTTTTTATACGCAGCACTGATGCGCAAAGGCTGCTGTTAAATTCATTTCACAGACATTTAAACACGTTAACACACGGGTTTATATCAAATTATAACGCATTAAATTTTGTGCTTTACTCTGTTTTTATTCCAACTGCAGTTTGCAGTTTGCGCCGAAGTTAAGGGCTCGTATTCAAAATCGCCGATATTTGCCGCCATTTTGACCCTTTTGTTACCTAAGATCAGGTTTCGATCAATGGCACTCGAAATTCGCAATGCAATTTCAAGAGTGCGCATGCTCTGCACTTTTCACTTTGATTCAACGTGAATTACGTAACAGAAGAAGGTATATGATATTTAACAACGACTCACCCAGGCCGAAACGATAGCCATCCGCGAAGCGAGTACTGCAATTGTGAAACACACACGCGCTGTCGACGGCCTTCAGGAACATCTGCGCTGTTTCATCTGAAAATACATAGCATTACAGTTTACTTATAGTTCAATGGTTGTTAGGTGTTCGACACTTGTTATATGTGAAATAGTGAACTCTATCTGAACTGAAACGTCTCGGCTATTTTAAAGCCAAATTCAGCACTAGGGTCAGCATCAATCTTCTTAACAGAAGATACTGGCACTGGTCCTCAATCCGGCTTCAACTTGATTTGGCCAAATGACCGTCAATTATCGATCCAGTTCCGATATAGAGTTCAGCGCTCAAAGATAATAACATCAGCTGTTCCTAAGACATCAAATAAAACGTTCGAACCCACCGTCGTCCGTTACGATGGTATCGGTATGTGAACTACCATATATATTAATATGATTGACAGCGTCTTCAACATTATCCACGATCTCCATCGTGCATTCCAATGCCCCGTACTCTTTTCGCATCGATGTCGCAGCCATTGGACCAAACGGCAACGCCTTAGCTAAACGCATTCCTGGATGAACTACGACCTATGATATCAAAAGAAGCATAAGCATTAAGGCCTCGATTTTCTTCTTTTGATGAATGTGAAAGAGTAGATACATTACGGATGTTTAAATAAAGGCATTTATACATCATCTCGGAAGGTTATGAAAAAGGTGGTCAATTTGTTAGGCATATAGTTACTGGCAGAGAAGGCCAATCAGGTTTCTGATTCAAGATAACCACGATTAAGCTACTTCGAATGCAGTTGTAGGAGTTTTATACCACTGGCTCAGAGCATTTATAATGACTTGCACCTACCTGTTTATCTCTTAAGTTGTTAAGAATATCTTGGAATGTTTGCGTTCCAATGAGATCTTTGTGGATGAGTAAGGTTTCCATAGCATTGCAGGCCGCTGGATAGTCACACTTTGAGTCAATCACTGAAAGATCACACAAAAAGTAGTCTTTAAGTTTTAAGCTCTTATGAAAAAATGACATGAAGTTTTATCCTATCGATACTTAAGACCGCTTACCAATGCGAATAGCCATCGCAGGGTCTGCCTCCTTATCAACGAACACGTGACATATTCCCTCCGCGTGACCGAGCACAGGTATCCCTTTGCTTTTCTCTTGAATTTGCTGAACCAGCTCGTTGGAGCCACGAGGTATGACGAGATCAATTATTCCTTCTAGTTTGAGAAGATCACTCACTGCTTCCCGAGTGCTTATCTTTAACAACAAATTATACATATTACATGAGGTATTGTAAAGGCATGGGTCGGCAAAGCGAACGTCTTAATTGGGGATTTTGTTTCGTTTCATATTGCGGTCTGTGGCGTCTCGGCATTGCAGAGCGCAATACAAAACTGGACACACATACTTATGGGCTACCCCAGGGAATACTGAAGAAAAATATTACATGTTTCCCTACCAATTGTACGGCCGTTCTCGGAGCATGTCTTGACACAGCCTCTTGGACGATCTTCAGCAAACAACGGTTGCTATGATACGCCTCTTTCCCGCCTTTCAACAGCAAACCATTGCCAGTACTCAGTCCTAACGCGGCTACCTAATGTGATAAAACAAATGGTCGTCTCTGTGGTCAAATTTCACAATTAAAAACAAATTAGTTTCTTGGAATATCTTTCTTCATTGTTAGCAATGTATTATAAAAATAGTCGTAAATGTTCCTAGTACATATTGCTGTGGCTTTGTGACTAAACACAACCCGGTTAAATGAACTCCTGGCTTTAAAACAGCCGGATTAATTACGGATTAATTACGGATTAATAACGGATTAAGCTCGTATATTTACCTGTGGCAATGCATCAGGACGTGATTCAAATATTACCATCAATACACCAATCGGTGCTGTCTCTTGAACGAGCTCTAAATCTTCGGAAACCTTCGTTCTTCGGAGGACCCGACCGATATTCTCGTGAGAGCTCTCGGCAATCTGTCGGATTCCGGCGGCGAGATTATTGATTTTGCTCGGAGTTAGCGAGAGTCTGGACAACATGGCCGGCTCAAGGTTTTCGGATAATGTCGCTGCTTCCAGATCACGACCATTTGCATCGAGAATCTCTGTTGTTCGTTCTTCAAGAAGATCCGCAAGGCGATACAAAATATCAGCACGCTGTCATGAATAAAACCAAAATAATTTATTTTTCATTCCACATGCAATACTTTAAAATTTTCAATGGCGTGAAAAAACCAGACCAACCTTCTCGGGTTCCAGTGCTTGCAACGCTCGACCGGCACTTCTGGCTGTGCAAGGGATAAAGAATGCGATTCAAAATAACATCAGGGTTTCGGGGAAATACAGTTGGTTTAGTTTAGATTTCCTCCTGTAGTAACACTGGATCAATAAGAGATGATCCTTACTGGACCTCTAGGAAGAACAGTTTAGAACTGATAAAGCTATCCAGTATAAATAAAGTTAGTTTAGTTTAGGTTTCCTCCTGTAGTAACACTGGATCAATAAGAGATGATCCTTACTGGACCTCTAGGAAGAACAGTTTAGAACTGATAGAGCTATCCAGTATAAATAAAGTTGGTTTAGTTTAGGTTTCCTCCTGTAGTAACACTGGATCAAAAAGAGATCATCCTTACTGCACCTCTAGGAAGAACAGTTTAGAACTGATAGAGCTATCCAGTATAAATAAAGTTGGTTTAGTTTAGGTTTCCTCCTGTAGTAACACTGGATCAATAAGAGATCATCCTTACTGCACCTCTAGAAAGAACAGTTTAGAACTGATAGAGCTATCCAGTAAAAACTAAGTTAGTCAGTTGAACGATATAGTTATCCGGTAAACAGTCAATTTAGCTAAACACGAAGTAAAATCTTCCCTATTATATCACCTTCTTCAGCTTGGTCCTCTACCGAAGGGCCCGTCTGCTCGGCAAGGGAGAAAAATGTTCCTATTTTTCCACCAGCCAAGATCTTTGAAAGAGCGTGGTACTCGGAACCAACGCCATTCGCAATCACCACGGACGTTCCACGTTCAAGAGCCCAGATCGAGGACTTCACCTGCAAAGAAAATGGAGAAATTTAACGATTGAAGCCGCTACCTGGTGAGAACTGGACACAAAACCGACTGTGCTTTAAAACACAAACCTTAGATTCCATTCCCCCCATACCAACTCTGGACTTTTCACCGAAAGTGATGTTTTCCAAGTTTGAAGGATGAAAGGTCGAGATGAGTTGGGAATCGCTTCGAGTTGGTGGCGACGTATATATTCCATCCACATCTGACAGCAGAACTAAAACATCTGTTCTCATTTCTACAGCAAGCAAGGCAGCCAAACTGTCGTTATCCTTCAAACTGATTATCTACAATAAATATAGGAAGAAAAACACTATAATTATCAACAGTTGTTATAATATAGCTACAAACTGGTTTGGCTGAGCTACCCAAGCACTGTATAGATTTGAGCTCATATATGTTGAGTATAGTGAAAACAAACAGTGAAAATAGTAAGAATTTGTGATGGGAATTTAGCTAATAAAAGTTTGGACTTTTCATTATTATAAAGTTCTGGCTATATTATTAAACGATTATAGCTGCAATTCTCTTTCATCATATGTGGTTAATAGCCAATAAGTCGCAACAAAGTTGGCTATCAGCTCATATACGACTCGAGCTGAAGATAAATATTATACTAATTTAAGTTTCTAAGAGTTTGTCTATTATTATTCGCTGAATGCTTGTTGACATAACTTATACATAATAATTTAATGATCTAATGAGTGGATAATACAAAAATCTGTACAACGACTACATGTAGATACAAATATTAAGATATTTGATAAAATTTTATTTAAGTTTAACAGAATGTGATCTATTTTGTTGTCGCAGGTACGATTTTCTTATGTTATAAGCTTTTCCTCAAAACGTGGCTTTACACAACATAAAAATAGCATCACGAATTTTTAGGAAGATACTTACCGAGTTTGACTTTCTTCTTAACTATGAAATAAAATAAAATAAAGGATATTGTGTAAATATGACCTATTTCAAACGACAATATGCATGGAGAAGAGCTTCTTTTCAAAATATCAACCATGGCATGCACATGTTTTTGTAAATTATATTTTGGAAAGGATTAGTATTAGATAAAAACAAAGAATTCGTACGAATAAAATATATACTTAAACTCGTAATTAATATCGATTGATGTATTTAATTATTTGCTGAATTTACGGTGTGAAATAACCAAATGAATGGTCAGTTAAATCGATTGTAGTCTCACTTTGGAACTACAGCGGTTAATAGTCCTAGCCAGGAGCTTAAGATGCTGTTATATTGAAAAGTAAAACATTTAATTAAAGTCATATTTATTTACTATAGAGTGTAATATTTATAAATACATGTAATCATTATATTATCACTTTGATTAGATCATTATTATATCGCAGTCTCAATATCAAAATAAATTTACTATAAAAGTCGTATTTCACTGGGAAAATTAATTTCATGCAATTTGATTGGACGTACGATCTTATCACGTGTGAAAAAATGCGATACACGGCTTTTGATTGGACGTGAAAAATTGTCGTATGTCATTTTGGCGGCAATTTGTTTACATATTTTTCAAGATGGCGTCGAAATATAGGAGTGCGATTCAAAACATAAATATAATATAATTCAAGACATTTTCACATTCAGCACATTATAAAGTCTTTCGGAAAGAATATCTAACTTCTATTGGACAATATTACAAAGAAACTGAACGGTAATAAATATGTTTTCATGCATATAATTTCGATTTTTGTTGCGAGCTGTGTTTTGTCAAATTGATCTCTTTACAATATATACAACTTTGTTCAATAATAAACAAGAAAGAATTCCGTTTTAGACCAATCGGTAAATTTGTTTACATTTCTAAGCAGAAATTGCATAAATATCAAATATCAGAACGCATAAATATTAATTCAGACATTCTGATTGGATATGCCTGAAAAATGTAAAAAAATGTCAATTTAAAACGAAATTCCTTCTTGTTTTAATGATAAACTAAATATAAAAGGAAAGAAATAGTATACCTACCCCTTTTAGGTCGTGGTCTTCGCCGGGTGGCGGTGCAACAGCATCGTTCGTGTTGATTATTGGAATACAATTCATTTTTATCAACGCGTCCATTGTCGACCTCAAATTACTTCGAAGTTCGGCATCTTTAAAATCCGGAGTCGTTACGAGAACCTGCGGGCGAATTTGTTCACAACACGTTGAAATGAGAGCATTCTAGAGGCCGATTTACACTTGCATTTTTTCCTTCAATTTTCAATGCGATTTCATACTTTTGATTGATGTGAAATTGTGAATAGTTAGGTACGCTTTACGTATTAAGTGCCCCAATTGCAATATCTGTAACTTATCCATTCATTCACATCGTTCAGAGGAAGGATTTATAAACACCACAATTTTCTATTAATAACGTAGGCGATGCGCAAAACCGGAGGTGAAGCCAACAACTGTCATTCATATCATATGAGTACAGTACCAATCAGCAAGCTTGTTTTTACATTTTCAGAAACCCAATCAGAATGCATAAATTTTTACTACTTCCAGTAAAAAAGTAGGTACATTATTTACAATTTCACATCAAGTATTAAAAATTTAGACATTCTGATTGGCTTTGCCTAAAAAATGGAACAAATATACAGACTAAAATGAAATTCCCCCTAGTACAGGGGGAATTTAGAAAAATTTCTTGAGGAAGTCTTCAGTTCTTTGATTACCTGAGCACAAGTCAATCCATACTGGCTAAACATGGCTTCGTACAACGACAGCAACCCACCCTGACCCACAGCAGCACATGCTCTTGGCTCAAGTTGTGGAAGTAAATTTCCCTAAAAAAATATCCCAAATCTTTAAATCTACTTGTTTTCTTCTGTAGAGCTCAATTCCACAGGCTAAATTTTCAAGTGAAATGTGAAATATTTCGCCTGCTTCTTTTGAATTGTGAGCAATGAAGCAGAATTAATTGATTCATGTGGTCAAAATTCAAAAGAAACATTTAAAGGGAATATTTTGCATTATGCCATGAAAAAGCACCTGTGGAATTAAGCACTAATATGTTATATGCTATCATAACTAAACTTCATGTAAATTTTCATTTGACGTACATTACTGTACCTGCGGATGCTCGTTTGGTCTCAGGGATTGTCTCATGCTACGAGACAACAGCAGTTCATGGCGAAGCCTCTGTTTTCCGAAAGCAACCGCACCACTTGTTACCAACATCATTTCATGACCCAGCTGTTGTAGTTCCGATATCTAGTAAAACATTCATGGACATTGTAGGTTCTATATTATGCTTTGATTAGGCCTGTAAGCTTTGGTCATGTATGCAATAGAAATACAAGAAACTATTGGAATTTAGAGTTGACACAGACCGTGCAGGGCTGCCAGGGCAATGGGGGCAGTTGCATTCACTGCCTCAGCTTACCAGGACATGTGGGGGTAGACTTGTGCCATTTGGGGTACAAAATCATAAAGCCATACTGCACAGTAATAATAATATTAAATTCATGTTCCTCTGCGGATTTTAAAATCTATGATACTTATACGTATAGCAACATGACAATATAGCCTGTGGACCACAGGAAAGGAGTGGTTTGTCAGGTGTCACACAAGATAACATGCTGTTTTCTCTAGGGAGTGATGCTAAACGTTTATACCGGGAGGTACCTGTGACAGGAATAGGTAAGGACTCAGCTTTTGATAATAATTTCGACATGATAATTAACAAAAGATAATATGATAACGAAACAAAAAAAAACTAAATATAACCTGGGGCTTGCTGTGATCCATTCATGCTTTAAGAATGAGTCACGTATCTCGGTCGTGACTAATATGGTAAGTAAATATTATTGTACAGTACTATTTATATGACTAATGTTGACCTACATTGAATTACTTTGTTAAAAACATGCAAACAAAAAGTTACGAATCTACGTTTGTATAATAATATCCAATGGTAACATTGCTGTACAACAGAAAAATATACAGCCGGTTCATTGTGCCTAGAATATGCGATTTAAAGATCAACATTTGAAGTGTACCTGTTCTACAATCGAGGCTAATCTTCCGAGAGCAACACCACACTCATCCTCGCGAGTAATCACGGCAGAACCAAGCTTCACCATAACTCTTTTCTTGTTCTTTAATTCCATACGATGTAGCGCAGCTTTTCTGCCCGTGTAGAGATCATCGAAACTTGTCAAGCCATTCCCATTCTCTTGACTGCTTAAGCCACGTTGCCAAAATACAACGCGACTCTTCAAGGCAGAACGAAGGCCAAAACAAGCCCGATTACTGAGCGAATACATAGTATATAAGCTCTCAAAGCTAATGTAGGTGTCAGTACGCAATTCACACCAAAATACAAAGCTTAAAGGACATTTTATCACATTTATTTGATCGCCAATTTCAACCACAACTTATCAAAGTTTTACGCTCCGTTCTTTGACTGCCCCATTGTTTTGGAATTTTTAATTTCGTGTCCGATATCCGCCCTTCTGATTGGTCGTTTCCGGCCGGAACGAACCGGAGAACGTACGGATGATGCAACATCCAAAACGTGACGACAGATAAGTGTGCGTGCTAACCTCATGCGTGGTTCTTAAAAGATAACCATGGTTTCCAAAAATGGACCCTAAGAATGCGATTGAAAAGTCCATTTTATGGCAAAAAGGCTCGAATTTCTAGCCATAAAAAACAATGGTTATGAACCTATCTATCATTTTCGCAGTAAATAATTGCGCACCACAGCCAAATGTAACAAATTCAAGCGAAATTCCCATGAAATTTGTGGGCAGTATTTTATCGTGTGTAAACACAGCTGAAAATTGAGAACTTGAGGAGTCTGGAAAAAATGCTTATTATATTTGTTTTGAAACATTTATTAGCTTTCTCTTTAAAAAAATATATACAGTTTCTTCAAAATCTATTTTACATTCAAAACCCCATTAAATTGTAACATATTTACAACAGAATTAAGCTCTAATATTAGTGTTGTCAAAGAATTTCATAAAACTGTCTAAAATAAAATATTTCACAATTTAATTCACACCGATGTGGCTCGTGTGTGAAACATTCTAAAAAAAATTTTGTCAGTCGATGTTAAAGCCAGAAATTATAAGAAGCATGTAGTATTTAATTCTGTAAAATCCTAAAGTCAGTTCAAAAATCACTATGCTATACTAACTATTCGAATATCTACAGTGTTTGGCATGAGAAAGAGCCTGCGAGTGGTACTATAATCTATCTATACTATAACTACTATTTACGATGTAAAATTATCACAATGTAAAGCTTTTTCTGTCGTGAGCTAGGCCATTCTGAAATTCTGGTATTAAGTTCACTTTGATGAATTTGGACCAGATATTTCGTCAACTTGTTTTTCCATGGCACGACTGCTTTTAGGTTATTTTTACTACGAAAGTATAACACTTTTGAGTATACGTTTAATTCTGTATACCTTAATTGTTTCACAAGAGATGCTCTCCATAAAGTAATCTGCTTGATAAAACCAAGCATTTTCTTATTCATGTACGAACCATTGTAGAATGATTCTTTAAATCCAACTGTTAGAAATGTGTTGCCCTCTTCTTCATTGTAGCCGATAAAGACTGTCCAATTTTACGACCAAAAAGGTTCATATATCTTTCAGCCAATAAATCTCCTCCAATTCTTTGATTCGTAACCGTTCATTTTTTGTCGGTGAACCACTCATTTCATTTTGTGATCAAGGTTTACCATTGGAAGAAGCGCCTTTTTGCCACCAAATTGCTTCTTCGTTTACAATAGAATAGAAAACGGTACAAGATGTAAAAAAGTTGACTAGCAATGCGTTTACCCAAATCGTAGCAACCTTCAATTGCCGTCAACTTTAGGATTTAGGGATTTCGAACATTGTTACTAAGACAATGAGTTCCATTGTGTCCACTGTCTATTTTCATTTCCAAACCGTAATAAGTTGAAGGATTATTTCCAAATTCAAGGAGTATCTGGCAATGACCTTGCCTGTCCGATGAATAAGGTTCTGCGCACCAACTTGTAAACCAAGAGAGTTTTTATTTATTTTGCATCCAATGAAATTCTTGTCATCTTTGCAAAATCTTGCTCGTCTCATTAAATTCCTCTCGACGATAACGAAAACGTCCACAATTTTGACGGGATTGTCCGAATATTTCAACACGTCACCTCCTGGATGATTGGAAGAAGATTGCAGTCTACTGTTTTCAACGGTTGTTTTTCATCTTGATGTTGATCTTCGTTTTCGAATACACTCGAATCACTGTCGCTTGGACTAGATGCGATCTGGTGGGTGACCGGGTGGGGCTGCATTGGAGAAATGAGTTGGCCCATATCGACGTATTCCTGTCAGAAGGAATATAGAGTTTAGATATAGGCTTCTTTATCCTAGTTTAAATCCCAGTGAAGTAAACTGAGGTGACAGCGTAACTGAGCCTTCAGTTTTTTTATTCAAACAAAAAATGCAATGCATTCTTCATTGCTTGAAAAGACTCTATGCACAATTTTTGTGTGGGTTCTTTAATAGTAATTTAACAAGTGGGTAATGAACGGCAAGGGTATACGGCTATTTCGTGTGTTTCTCGTATGCCTACGATTTTAGGAGTTTGGAATTTAAACGGAAAAATGCAAATATTCCGAAGGGAACCATTTCTTTGCCTTACGAGTACTGGAGAGCACAGGAGAGACCGTTTAGATACAACTCAAAATATGGCAAGTTCCTGTACCTCGTTTGTCATCTTTGATAACATAGCGTCCAGTTCTTGTACGAGATCAGTAAACGTGGGACGAATGTAAGGCTCCTCGTTCCAACATCGCCTTAATAGATCATATCTAGAAAGAAGAATCTTGTTTGAGATAAATTTCGAGGAGAAAATAAAGTGAAACTTGGAAAAACGTTTTCACAAATCTTTGTTTTGGACTGGTGGACTGCATTGAAAGTCATTAAAAAGGATCGATGAGAATAACACTTACAGATCTTCTGGACAATTTACTGGCTGTTCCATTCGGTATCCCGTTTGCAAAAGTTCAAATAATTTTTCGAGTGGTATACTTGGGTATGGCGTGCCACCTGTGGGAGAGAATGGAAATGCTTTTGAGAAACGAGTTAGAGAAACAGGATAAATTGTGGCACTGGTAGTAGTTTGCAGGTTGAATAAATAAATTGAAGTCGATATGATTGAGAAGAAGATACAGGAATTTTGAAAAAAAACTTACCGAAAGTTAATATTTCCCAGACGACTACGCCAAATGACCAACTGTTGAAAAGATATAAAATATTGGCTTGAAAATTTTGTACTGGTTGATGATGAGGCACAGTAAGTTATGATAAGGTGAAGTAAGGTATATTTTGGTACGACAAGGTATGGTACGGTATGGTTTCTTTTGTTTTGCATGGTTTGGTTTGGTACGGTATATGTCCAATTATTTTAAGGTACATGGTATGGTACATGTATGGTTAACTTATGTATGACATGGTAACTGGTTTGGTAAAAAACGAGTGAAAAACTTACACATCGCTTTGGGCGGTGTACACTCGATCAAATAACGCTTCCAACGCCATCCACTTCACGGGCAGACGACCCTGCAGAACAAAAACAGATGCAACAGTGTTACCAATTATTTCTGATCGTCAAACACAACAGATATAAAACCAAATAGCAGAACCTTCGATAATCACATTATACATAAGATCCTGAACACTGCGTGGTAAATACATACATCTGTGGTCTTTCTGTAGTAGTCGACTTTGTGAATATCCCTTGCTAAGCCAAAGTCTGCTATCTTCATAACTTTATCTTCACCAACTAGAATATTCCTCGCCGCAAGATCTCGATGAATACACTGAAATATGAATATCATAAAAAGTGTTAAAGTGGCGAATGATTCTCATTTCAATCCATCAGCTGATCACGCAGAACTTAGTCGATTATATCTTTTGTTATTCATTATGGAACTAGTCAAAATTTTGTGCTATAGCTCTGGCATAAATTTGAAACCGAAATAAAGGATATTTCAAAAGATATTAACTTGTTTCAACCGAGAAATGGATTTTAGTTTTCTTGATCGTACACATTGCCAAACATGCTCACCTTTTTAGTCGACAGATATTCCATTCCTCGGGCTATTTGATAACTGAACGAAACGAAATCTCGCAAAATCAATTTCTCCTCTCCTTCGATTGGATTTGTTAAACCGTTACGATTAGGTCTTCTTTCACGAAGATATTCTCTCAGATTACCATATGGTGCGTACTCTACCACAACAAGCAGTGGTCCTGGAAAGCAGAAATCGTTTGTACATCATCAGTAAATAGAGAAGCAAATATACGTTCTTCACAAATCCAAGTCAACTTTTTTGAGATCACATCATCAACTCGAACCCGCGGCTCAATTTCTGAGAGAGACGATTTAGTAAATTCGGAGCAAGGGAACATGCGCCGAAGTAAAACACTTTGAAAGGCCAAGATTTTATCTTTAAAACAAGACAGAAAGTTTAAGGTGATATTTTAACTCAACTCAAATTAGGTAATTGTCGAACCAGAAATGACTGTCTTTTGACGGGTGTTTTGAATCATCAGTCAAACCTGTCTCGTTTCAAAGCTCTAACCGTGGCTTTTTCCCAGGGCGCTTATACATAGGTGCCCCGTAAGCAAACTCCCCGTTCTATATGCCGGTGTTCTATCCAAGAATTAAAGTTTTTACCATTCTGCGTGCAACATCCGATGACGTTGATGATATTTTTATGTCTCCCAATCGTCTTCATCACTTCCATCTCAGAAACAAGATCCAATAATTCTGCCTCAGTTGCATCGTCTAATAAAGATTTTTTAGATATTAATAAGGCAGAATTCAAGCTGACCATGGCACAGAACAATCGAATCTTCATTGATAAAGTTTAACCGCACTTAGCTATATATCCTAGCTTAGTTTTGTCGCAAAATGTTGACTTGCCTTTTAAGGTTTTCACGGCAACGATATTCTTTCCGGCGTTTTGTCGATTTAAACCAAATGCTTCCGCTTTTAAAACTTTGCCAAAAGCTCCTTCACCGATCACTTCGAGAAGTTTCAGGTTTTCCCGATCGACTTCCCACTCTGCGTCACAGTATAACACCATCTCGCTGACCTGCGTTTGAAAGAAAACACATGCATTCACCGAAATCAAAGTTTTAACAACGAGCAAATGGGTTTCCATCATGAAGCACTGTTCCAAAACATTGGAATGAAACTAATATACTGGTAGTTTGTTGGGACGTTTTTACGCTATATCACGAAGGTTCATATTGAAGTTCCACTACCTAGACCTTGTTGCCCTATAGCGTTTGTGATTGGTTAATTGGTTAATCTAATGGAGTTTTCGTATTTGATTTGTTGATGTTTTCCTAAACGTATAGGAGTAGCGTCTGTAGCGATAGTGCGGGTCAAACCTGAATCTGACAACCGACAATACGCACGCGATTGATGCAACTTGAACAAGTCCAAAAGGTGAAGCTTTTCGGAAATGCTTTTGTCGCAAATGCCAGAAGAAGCGTCACTAATAATAATCACAAAGAAACGCGTATCTCTTGCACATATTTTCACGATCGCTATAACTTACATGAGAAAGACCGGAGTTCTGCCTCTTCAGGTATCTCATTCCGTGGTGTGCAAGCAAAGGATTTGTTGAACAGTTGGACATGGACGACGACGTAGAACTCAATACATCGCGACGTTTTTCGGGATACGGAGGTGCGCCGTAACTTTCGATGACGCGTGCTTTCTGTCTGAACATTCCTCGCTTGAAAATACATAGATACGCGATCACAGAGCCAATTGCAATTGCTACAACGACCACCGAAACAGTGATGGCGATGACTTGTGTCATCGAGTTCCCTGATGTCTTCTCTGAGTTATAATATGGTCTCTTGTTACGCACTTTAACCGATGTCGCTGAAAAGGAATGTTACTTGCGTTGGAAATAAAGAAAACAAACTTTCCACCCCACTACGATTAAGGGCCGTTTTCCATTACTAGGCACATTAGGCGGAATTTTTCGAACGAACGAAATTTTTCGTCTGATATTGTTTCCAATTGTGGGAATTCGACCGTAGCAGATTCTCTTCACCGGTCACAAATGAAAAGAAAATCGAGCGAAAAATAAAACTTCGTTCCATCGAAAAATTCCGAATAGCTGTGGTAAAATCAATTTACTAATTCAAAGCTACGAAGAGGCCAAGCCTATACTCTTTTCTTTGTCATAATGTTGTTCTACACAACTCACCCTCGGTAGTAACTGGTCTTGGCAACACTTTTAGCCACACCGTCTCCTTGCTCCATCCCCGTTCATCCCCTGCCATACAGTAATACTGCCTTTCATCCTTACGCGACACGTTACGGAGTAGCAATTTCACGCAGTGCCATCGCTCTTTTTCTCCTTCACAAATGTAGTCGTCTTGCTCAAGTCCGGGGTTTAAAACTTCAATCGAATTGTTCTTTTTTGGATTCTTTACTATCCATTGAAAATGAGGCAAAGCATCGCTGAATGCACTACAAGTGAGCGTCACATCGTCTCCCTCATACGCAGTTTTATTTTTCATTTTTTGCAACACTGGTTTTGCGAGTATTATTTCTAGTGGGAAACATTAGTATCGCAGTTAGTTTCGCACGTTAAGATCACCGCGTTAATTGTGTTGGAAATCAGAAAGAAAATATCACGATCCTACCTTTGACTGTCAGGTCAAATGACGCGCTAACATTTCCAAGTTTGTTTGAAACGAAGCACGTGTATTCTCCATCGTCTTTTGGTCGCAGTGAATCGAAGTTTAAGACAAAATCATTTGATTTTATCGCCGTTGAACCATCGGGCATTAGTTTAAGCTGTTTACCATTTTTGTACCAGGAGACTGTTGGTGATGGTCTGCCTGAAGCCGAACATGTGATTTTGAATTTGTTACCAGCTGGGATTATTATCATCTTTTTCGTCATCTTCTTAGGATGCGTGAAAAACGGTTTTCGATCTGAACGTTTGGGAAAAGAAATTTTCGTCATGATTCAAAAATCGTGTTTTAAAACCACGCTTTTTGACCTTTTCACACTTCAAGTATAAAATTTCTTATATAAAAATACTTCTAATATAAAAATACTAAAAGTATAAAAGCTTCATGCATGATTGAGACATCCACTGACCATATGAGCCTGCCCTAATGGGGGAATTAATATATGTAATTCTAACCTTCAGTTAAATTTCCGGCTGGATCTATAAAGAATATGAAATTACGATTAGTAAGGGGGAAATGATCCGAGTTGTCGATTTGTAAAAAGTCTGAATGTCGGTTTAGATAACAAAGGAGTTTTATAGCGTGTTCCCTATGAAAAACTTCAAATATACAGTTTACGATATATGAGGACTTTCGAGACAAGATTCCAATGTATATAGGGTGTTTCCATATCATTTTTCATTTGTGATTGCGAGAAGTCTACCAAATATGAGTTTAAGGGGCTGTTTACATGAGCCCGGTTACCCGAGATTCATCGAAGCGTGAGATGATTTTGAGGTATTGAAATGAGCAGATAATATGATCCTGGCCGTCGTATAATCACCACAACAATATCATGTGCTTGTTTGGTGTCATAAAGACTTATTTCAATACCTCAAAGTCCTCTCACGCTTCGTTGAATCTCGGGTAACCGGGCTCATGTAAACAGCCCCTAAGATACATTATTTAATCTAACCTTCAACAATTAAAGTAATCGTTTGCTGAATTTCTCCACCATTATTTTTCGCCCGACAAACGTACTCTCCGGCGTCGGAATTCTTCACATTTTTTATCCTCAAATAACGGAATTTCTTGATTCGATATCTCTTTCGTTTCGTTATCCGTTTCCCGCCTTTTGTCCACCAATATTGCGTATTTACGTCAGCGATCACGCGACAGGAAAGCTTGACTTCTGATTCGCCGAGCACAACGGTTGCGTTTGACACGTCACTCTGGAAGAACGGTGGCGCGGATGCTGAAAGTAAATAAAAAATTACTAACCCCCTGACATTATTTCATGAAAGTGCGCAAAAAAAAAAGGGGGGGGGTTATTAGGGAAGCAGGCCCGTTTACACTTGGTTGCGACTTTGTGATGTGCGATTTTCGTCTTTTAATAGATGTGAACGAGTAATTAGTTACGAATGCTCTGATGTATAAGAGCTCTTAATTGAACATCAGTAACTAATTCACTCGTTCACATCTATCAAAAGAAGAAAATCGCCCATGAGATCGCAGCAAAAATGTAAACGTGCCTTTATGTATCAAAGGTTAAGATAACGTATGAAAGTTAGAAGTCGTTTTTGTATTCTGAGGAGATGTAAAAAAAATCTTTCCATTAAACGAGCATATATCATCGCTAAGAATAGACTAGGCACGCCCTGATCCTTATCAGAGATGAATTAGCAAGTGAGAATTTTTTCATCAGCCCAATTTTTTTTAAAATTTAGCAGAAAAATTCGCACAGAGTCTTACAAGTTCGAAACTAGAAATCATAGCATAAATTTGAAACTATGAAAAAATGGTGAACTCTTTGAGCAAAAAAATAAGGCCTTTGCGATAAAATTTCCCTTAGTTATTGAAACAAAAGCAAATTCGTATTCGTGAAGATAAACCTAGAGAGCATAGGGCATTCATTCAACCGACTGAAACAGACTCTCATCTTTCAGACAACATATGACTCCAGCCGTTTCCTTACCAGACATATACAATGGCAATGGAAGACAAAGTATTATTTTCAAGTAGTTTTTTAGACTATAGAACCTTTTAGCGTATGCGCTATCAAGTATCATTTTAAAGTACCCTTGTAAAAGTTGGAACTGAACGGAGTGCTGTACTTGTAAGGACGGCCTTCAAATGATCTTATCTGAAAGCTCAAAGAGTATATCAAACTCGTTTTTGACATCTCCATGTGACGTGTCGCTCGTTTAATGGAAAGATTTTTTTAATGGAAAGACTGTGGTAGGTCTAAAACAACTGCCTATAAAATGGACTAAAACGTTTCGACCTGAGCTATATAGGGTCTTCGTCAGGAGAGTTAGAATTTTTAATATATTATTAAAAATATTAATATATTATTATAATATACATATATTGATATATTATTTAGATATATTATATATATTGATTTAATTAAATCTAACAACATTTCATAAGTAAGTTTCATCTCTTATTCAATGCCACATGTAAACAACTTAAATAAAATTGATCTTCACCATGCATATATAGAACTGTCCCAAAATCAGCCACGGTTCGTGCTCGCAATTTTGATCGATATTGATCCCCTGAAATCTATTTGCTCCCACAAATCTATTTGCCTCCGCTATATGGTATAGCAACAATACTATTCGATTAAGACGCGAAAATTAGGATCCTCGCTTGTGTGCAAAAAAGATTAACTATTTGTCAGGAGAATAATTTATCGTCATCGCTGATCGCCTCGATGAATTTGGTAATCTCTTCGATTGAAAAAAATTTGCCCCTAAAAGGTTCGCTTTGAAATGTCGAAAACGTTTTATTGTTGCAGTATTTTAGTTAGCGGAAACCCCCTGCCATTGCTGTTTACGAATTTGCCTTCTCGCGACATGTTTAGATACACTTATGGATGTTAAACATTAAGCAAGCTAGTCATGTGTTGTTTAAAACGGAAATGACAATGGCGCGGTGTACATTACAACCGCGTGCCTTTGGCCTGGCTCTCGACCGCAAGGGAAGCGCCCAGTGTATAAAATAACAAACATACAAATTATTTTTATACAAAAGCCAAAGGTCGTCGTTTGAAAATGCACGTAGCAAACTCACGCTATTTTTGTAGAAACACGACACTTTAATGGAAGATAATACGATTGTTTTTTTCACAACGAGGGTATATATTTTCAAACAAAATATCGAACTACTCATCGATGACATAATCCGAACGCCAACTCATTTTTGGGATGGGTCGCATTGTCGGCTTTGAGAAAGGCGTTTTGCGTGGTTACTTCAAAGCTCGTGCGGTCGCTGTTTGTTCCTCGTATGATTTTTCGTTTAATGATTCTTATACAAGGATTAAACAAGCCACAGAAGTTGCTAGAATTTCTAACATCCCTCATTCCATTGTTGTCTTTAGAAATGTTAGACATTTTTAAAGACGGTTTTTTCACAATTTTTTTTTCTGGTTTCGTCCACAGATGTGGACTATTCATTGTAATACAGAAGCTTAATATCATACTCATTCAGTCTGTCACAAAAAAAAAACAGCAGTTTGGTGATCAGGAATATATTTTTTTTCGAATCAAAGGCCAGCAATAAGATATAAAGTAAATACTGTCACATGCAGAATCGTCTCGAAATGGTCGAGATCTTCCACTTATTAACATTCGGTGTGAAAGAGCTTTTAGATTTCAGCTATATAGGCGTGGAATTTCTAAGTCTTGAAAGCTAAGCCAATGAAAATTTTGAATCGTAAATGCGAGGGGACAAGCACGTTTTAGGGTAAAAAAAAGTTCCTAAAAATGTGGCCCGTGTTATGAGAATTCCTGTTTGCTCATTGCGGTCATGGCTTATCAACCTCGTGCATCAGGGTCCCCGCATTGCTGTGATATTTCTTTAGGGCTGGTGCCCAGCCGTTGATTGATTGGGGAAAAACGTGACGCAATGTGTCAACCCGACAGAGTAGAGGTGTGGGCAGCGGTTACAATCTTTCAACACCTCCAACACTTTATGAAGTGGAAGGCAAGCTCAGTCGTCTAATTAATTAATAAAGTGTATATAGGCAATATGATTTTAAAATATTTTCAACTAAGGTTTAAACTCAAATCCGGTTCACGGTAGTTCGCAAAGGGTCGTACGGCGATGCGGCAAAGCTTAGCTTGATTTAACAAGTTTGTGAAAAAAAACTTACATGAATTACGTACTTAATCTTGAATGATTGAAAATCGATATCCGTGTCATATTTTCCCACCGTGTGGGAAACACAAGAGCGCGGCTATGTGCATATTCTAAGTTAAAAAAGGGACTTTCAAATCGAGAAACCTATTCTCTAGCTAGTTTATTACCTTGCTATTCCATTTGATTCGCATTAATCAGTAAGCTGCTTATGAGAGATACCAGTTTGACATTTGAATTTATTGCCTTATTGAAGGTTCATTGCTCCGGGCGAAAAACCGCACGAATCAAATAAAGACAGAAACGCGATAAAATTTATCATATTTCCATTTCCTACATAGCAACGATTCCTTCCTGATTAACTGACATATGGTTGTCCAGAATTTGCCAAATATTGAAAAGCTGACCAAACGATACCCGCATTAGACAATAATTTGTGAACAAAATATAATACGAAACGGTCTGAAGTTAAGAAAGGCCATAGCATATATACTCTGGCGGAATATAATCGACTTATTTGAAGTAGTTAATCCAATCTTATGCCAACCATAATGCAGCAACTCTCAGACCTTTAAAAAGTTTTTAATTAAGAATAATGGTAATTTAGCAGATGTGCACAGGCATATGAAAATAAATTTTGGTCGGATTAAATGCTTCCGTAAAAATATTTGCAGATATTTTTTTCATATTTTTTGTTTCGTAGCAATATAAGCAAGACTGTCCTATGAGTGTGGCAAGCACTTCTTGTCAAGCGAAATACGTTTGTGGTGGATAAAATCTTAAAACCAGGCCCACAACTAAACCAAATTTATTAAATCTTGTCCTTATTAGCTCTATGCATGAGGTCTATATACTCCGGTATATCGTGCGCACCACTTGGATATATGATTCTAAACATATATTGGCGTGGTATAAATATACATTAAGCATCATACATATATAGTATCATATATTGGCTTTGGTAGTTAAAAATACTCTTTAAGATATCTATCTGAAAAGATCATTGGTTCTTAGGAGATTTTTATATACGTAATCTGCAAGTTATCAAATATTGGTTGCTTGATATTGTATGTTATATAAATGCATCTATATATGAGATTCACGGATGATCTTTTTAGAGTAATATATACACGCAACGTTGAACTGTTCAGTTCGTGAGTAAAGATCGTGCTGTCTCACTGGATTCATAAACAATATGCATGTACAATCACTATAATGTACATAACTTTATAAACTTCGAAGCCGCTGCATGCAACAACATACGAAACAATAATATCTTTTGCCCGGCCAAAAAATCTGGCATAAAAAGAATGTCTTCTGTCTTCCTAATTGCTAAATCTTCAAGTATAGCTTATTTTGAGTTGTATAATACGGTGTTGAAATCTTTTAGACACAAGAGAGATTCCAGCTTCCTGTGTTATATGTGACGTTTAAGTGTTATCGATATATTGTTTCGTATCATTAGCTATTGTTACCCATTTGAGCGTTATACAAAAGATTTATCTCTTATAAAGCCATGTGCCCGTACAAATCCGGCCTTAAATTATCTCCGTGCGATATGATGGGGAATAGACCTAAGATCTCTCTCGATTCTGAGCCGATATTTTGATTTCAAAAAATGTCTGTTATTTCTAATGAAAATTGCATGTTTCGGCGCACCGTGTTTGGAAGCTTCCCATCGGCGCAGTAATCATTTCAATAACATGTTCTTAAAACGCGATGTTAAATAAAATATTTCCTAATTTGAACCTATCCATTAGCTCGGCAGGTTGCAACAGATTCAATGGACGAAGGCCAATTAACGCTTGTCAATGCGTTTGTTCAGGCCAATGCGTGCGACTGAACATCTATGCGAGTCTCAAATCATGTTGTTCAGATCTTACACCAATCTCCGGCGCACTTTCGCGCATTTCCGAAGTTTAATGGTGTTGTTTTGAGACACGATATTCAACAAATAACCACTCTACGCCTACCACAAGAGTTGCTGCTTTTAATACGATTGTTTATGCTCGTCGTAAGCTATAAACAAACTAACAGGGGACCGTATAGGTGTCAAGTTCATCGTGGGATCATTTTAAACACTAAGCCCTCTCTCTCTTTCGAAGTTTAATGGAATTAATATTAGCCTTTTGCCAATAGCAATAAAGAGTCTTAAATCATTTACTCTTTTCATAACCCAGGCGCCAAGAACTGAATAGTTCTAGTGTATGAGTGATATCGCTGGGTGTATATTTGTATTGAGATCAAGTAGTGATTAATAATTGCGCATTCCTTTCGACAATTCAAACTGAGCCAAGCAAGCGAAGCGAATCCTGATTCATCTGAACGTAAGCTTAGAGAAAGTAGCTAGGACATATACCATTAAAAATGCTTACCTGAACAGCGCATCGTCTGTAGGTAACAGCAAACGATTATGGCTAGCGTAATTACGACGCTCTTCATCTTTCTTGATTGGTTTTTGCGATGACGGTGTAATGGGAATTGAACTGAAATTTGTTAAGCCAGGCTGTGGGACATTATTGTCTACAAGGATGGCGTCGCAACCCCACGCGGTCTAGAGAAAGCGAAGATACTCGATCAGTTTTGAGACACCTCTGCTATGCAACATTGTTGAAAGTAACATCTTCTCAAAAAAACACCTATTACATTCTAATCAATCTCGAAAATTACCGCATCTCTCTTTCAAATCGACACTCGCACGACACCGTAGGCATTCCTTAGAATATCTATTGTATGGTGATTTATGTAATGGCCTTGTAGCTTTGCACACCAAACACCCGTCTGGGCACGCTACGATTGTCCAACTCGCGTTTTATAAAAGTTTAAAAACATGTGTTTCTCACTCGTAGCCTTGTAGACTCCGATGTGACGAAATAAGATAAATAAAGTATCGTACAACGTAAGATAAATGAAACATTTGGTGTTAACGTGTTAAGACAAAGATTATTGAAAGCTTAAAATTCGAGTCGAAACCTGTCCGGCTGGCGTGCTTTGCCAAAGGCCAAGATCAATTGCGAGTTTTTAGTCGTAATGGAAACCACGGCGCGCGGTTAAAATTTTATAGCAAGCATGTCAAAGCATGTATAGTATTTGTGAACTGGGTTAAAAGATGACAAGATAAGGTTTTCTAGAATTCTTAAATGAAGTCTTATTGGGTTCCTTATAGTTACTATATAGCTAGTTGGATAACCCGGTAACAAGTCTATATTGAAGTGCTAAATATATTGCAAATATTTAGTATCTTAGCGTGTTTCTTGACACGATGAGCGCGCTATAAAAATAGAAGTCATAAGCGTTGAAAGGCGATGACCTGCACGGAGTTATCTCATATGTGTTCAAACTTTTAAACAATCATTCGCCAAATGACTTTGTTTATTATGATGTGTTTTGCAGTTAAAAGAACTTAAAGTCTTCCTTTATTCGCGCGGGGGTCAAAAGAATACACACAAAGTTCGTTGTTATGCCAAAAAGCCGGTGTGTCGCGAATGGAAGTAAAGATTGAGCCGATGATACGAGTACCACGCGATGCTGAATTTGCTCAAAACCTAGTAATTCGTACATATCACGTAAAGTTTGAGAGGATTCCAGTTAGCACGGCATATCACATGGAGAAATTTCTTGCTACAGCGTATCATACACAATAACATCCCTATATTATAAGCTTAATAGCATCTTACATTTAATGACCCCCGTGTAATTATCCCCCTATATAACTCACAAATAACACACTCAAGCGATGGGCTTTAACGAAGAAATGATCAGCTACATACAAACCTCTCGATATTCCGTGAGTCTTGTGCAGAGAAAGTGTTAGTTAGAATCAACACCATGCATGTACACAATCAGTTCACTGAGTGACTTAGCACTTTTGACTTGTGATGCGATAACAAATTCCCTATGTATCAATAAGCACGAACCATGCAAAGATAGCCCCGATCGATAAATCACGATTGTTTCAAGGAAGCGCCAAGCTAACAGCGACGAGTTTTATCTTCCGTGTGTATATATTGCACTTTCGTACATGGAGTCACAAACAAAACGTTTAATGAAAGTCGTTTGACCCGAAGCTCACCGTGGCCATTTACTTGTGTACAAAATAGCGACATCAAGCTTGTAAAATTAACACACAGCGGGCCGCCAACTCAGGCATTTGACACCCGTCGTTTGATGGTTATTGACAGGCCCGTGACGTCATGATCACGAATGCCGGAGATTAAAAGCAGGCGTACACACCAGTTGCGGGCAAATTTGGGCCGTGTTGCCAAGCAGGACAGCTGTGGCTCTGTCAATAATTTAATTAATGTATAATTTAATAATAATTAATGTATTTCTGTGATTTTCAGAGTCATTATAGCGTTTCAATCGATAAGAAAGACCTCACACTTAGGGTTAGTACACTACACTATATATCCTACGCCTCCATAGCCATGACACGACATTTGTAGCGCCACAGTGCCGCTAAATATAACTGTTTTCCTGGTTTTTTTTCATTGTTTTTGCTAAAACATGAAATGTGCAAAGATTTCCGTCACTTTTAATAGCACAACTGGAACAACAACGCTAGGGGTTATTACAAATAAATGGTCTATTTATTAATTCCGGCAATCTGACAAAAACAAGTCGAACAAGCTAGACAATAATAGAATATAAACTGTTCATAACAAATTGTGAACAAATTGCACGCCATAGTACTTTCGTTCTTGTCTCGTAAGCGTTTCAAGCTTCAAAGAACAGTTCACAATTTATTAAGTTTAATAACGGATCGATACATACGCATTTGGCCTAGGATTTTTCAGCAAATAACACGTATACTAGTTGCTAGATTACATATAAATTCAAAACATATTCCCATTATCTGAAACAATCGTGAACTCGTAATATAGCACATTAGTCAAAACACACTGACTCAAAAGTATTGCCGCAAGACTGTTTTTGCATTCAATTGAATAGTTTACACACTCAGTTTAGCACGATTCAATCGATACAGACAGTATTGTACCAGAATACGTGCATAGATGCATCAGTTTTCTGTGAATAAAACAAATAAACTTACTCATAAAGAAGAATTGCTGAACTCGAGCGGTTTCGACGTTTCACAAGTACAGGATGCGTTTGTTTTTCCGAATAATCCCGGTTCAAATTACGCGGTTGCTCAGCCTATATATAATGATAATACTGCTGGAGGCGAAGTCAGCTGTGTTGTGAACAAGAATACTATCAAAGCAATGCCTACAATCTATTTTTAAGACGGCAGCTTTCGATCATGACTGACAAACACTTCATTTGTAAATCAATGGATGGGACTCTCACGTCGGGCTGTGACGCAGTTCAAGTTTTTCCGTGTTCCTGTGTTTTGTTCAAATTGCCGTAGATTTAAGATTATTAAAAAAAGAAATATAAAGAAGTTATTTACGAAATCGTATTGACACAATTTGATTGCTGTACTGTATGCCATAGCCAAGTAAAATGGGTTACACTTGAAAACGTACTCCATAAGGCATGCGCTGCAATACACCAGACAAAAGAAAAATTTAGTTCAGTGCAGGACATCGTCTTCGATACTAAAGATTTAGGTTTTAAAACACAAATGTCATTATTCCGGAGCCAGTTTGTTTGAAAGCCAGCGTTTAGCTTAAACCGGCAGATATACGTTTTCCAAAATGGAACCTATTTATTGAACTTTGGCTTATTCACCGTTTAAGCTAAACGCCTTTGCTAACTTTGAATAACCGTCGCTTGGTTGGTAACGACTTTGCCGATGATGTCAAAAAATCACCAGTATAAACGTGAAGTCTTGCTTTAAAGCTCAAATCTTGGTTTGACAGGATTCAGCTCTTTCCAGAGAATGTTTCTCTTGTATAGTTCATTGAGTATAGTGTTTCGTTTTTAGCAACTCTTTCAAAATATACCTACACCATTGTAACAATGCATGGTGGAACTAAATGATTGCAAATCATGATTCATGGATTCATAATTACGATAGCGGCTACGCCATAGCCTGTTTTGCAAATCTATATTTTCAACCACAATAAAAACTTACGTTTCATACGGAAGACAAGAGTTTTAAATGCGAAATATTTGCACCAATTCAAATTACTGGTTTGTCATGACTACAAAAATGTTAATTTAGCACTAATTTGGAGCGAATACAAGACGCTTATATTCAAAGCTATTCGTTCCAAGTTTGTTTCATGATGAGTTCCAGACGTTAGCTTGCAATGGACCTACGGCGTTTCAACTAAGGATGAACCAAATTCTTCAAATTAGGACAAGAATGAAACCATATATATATATACCCACTACATGCAGAAAAACAATAACTATATTTGCATATTTGTGCTTTTAATAAGTGTATGTCATGACAATGCTATCAAAGAACTTTTGAGATCGTCTTGATTACGTAAATCCATCTCAATTAATCCTACTGGTCTTTCCTGTCCTAAAAGCCAGAAGAAAGGGAGCTCCTTGTCTATTTGTGAGGGCGAGCAGCAAATAAACAAGATCTTCGGGAACAATATAGCATATTAAATATATCCAATGTTTTACGATAGGGCAAAATAAACAAATAATAGAAAAAACCAAACCACATATTACTCGCACATCCACGCATGTTCGGAATAGCATTCCAGTATGGTAAGGATATTACCATATCTCCACCAAAATTTCTATTCGATTTATATAACTTTCAATATTTAGCTATACTCCGAGATATGCATGTTATCATTGTTATGTATAAAATATGATATGTTATCAGTAGCGTAGCCAGCCTGACGATTTGCCCCGGCGCAATGCTAATATTTTGATGTTCGTTGACTTGTGAAAACAAAAAATTTCTAAAGATGCGAATAATTATTATAATTATTATAACTCGAAATTTACAGAGCAGGAAAAATCGACCGTCAGGCTGTCTACGCTACTGTATGTTATAAACGATAAAACTAATTTACTCGCAATAAATGAGCTATACGAGATGATTGACTAAAAATAAACCAAAATATATAACGGAAACAAGTGCATAAATGCTAAGGGGCAAGGAGTTGTCTTTATGAAAGCACAAACTCACCAAAACCAAGCAAATCTGCGGTAGTTTTACTGCTTTCAAAGTCTTGAATCACCCGATGTATGTAATGCATAAACTTAGAACCGGACATACTTTGATAGACTTATTTTTAAAACGTTACGCAACTTATAGCGGACAAAAAATATTTACAATTGATGAGGTTCATAAACGATGATCGTATTGATGATTTAAACAAACCAGCACGTCAGTGTTTGTCTGAGTACAGTGTCTCGTATGTCAAACTGCGCCTGACGAAAGCCAGACCTCCATTCATGGTTTTGCATTGCTTTTGCATTTGAAAACATTATCAGTTCATAAATTTCCTTTTTAAGTGGTTTACTGCATGCTATATACATACAAGATTGGATGAAATAAATTCCCAGAATATACCCATGTATTTTAGACCGTCTAGGAGTCTTGGTTTTGAGTGAAAAAGGTTTTAGATATAAATAGCCGTATACTATTTCCAGTAGGAAGGACATTTTCTCCTGGACCGTTGAAAGGTTTTTAGTATGTTTCTGGGTAGTGCTTGCATGTTTATCGCGATTATGCTGTTTCTGTGAGCAAACTTTGAAATGCCAGGAGCTTAACGTGTATATAGGCATGCAATACTCATCAAAAATATAGAGACTGATATAGTCTTTCGGTAATTTACGAGCCCTGTCATTTGAAAGATGATCTAATTTGAAATGAAAACGCACATTCATGCTTTATTTCAAAATAACTTTGGCGAGCGCGAAATAGATCGATATCAGAAATTATTTGAGCTGTAGGCTGTAATCTAATCATAGCTATAATCATCATTGGTACATTAAAAAAATGAAAGTTTATATAATCATAAACATTGGAACTATAATATACAAATTCTGTGAATGCATTATCATAATTGCTTCCTTCTTTATAAGGCTATAGAGAGCTGTATTTTTAAGAACTCGTTTTTTCCTAAAGGCCGGTGGATGACTTGATCGATTCATTGTTGGGACATTTCGCTTATTGCTTTGTCACAATATAGCTATACTAACTATTCTCTGGGCGATAAGTGTGCTATGATTCATCATTGCATTCACTTGCTTTTTCAAGCCGAACATAGGAGAATGAAGGAAAATACACACAATAGTCCTGGGGACCTTGTATCAAGCCCGTTTAGCTTAAACGGTGGATAAGTAAAATTTAAATAACAGTCTTACATCTCTCTTGAATGAGTCAACTTGAATATTATGCACTGTAGTTGTAGACAGTATCTTTGTATTAAAGTTGAGTAAAACGATAGACTTGTCTATTTTGAACTTAACCACCGTTTAAGCTAAACGGGATTGATATACAACCAGCTCCTAGCTGTCCTTAAATCAATTCTGGCAGTGCACTAGTGTTCTGATCGCTAGATACCACAATAACCTTCAACCCCGAGTATATATATACCGGAACAATTCATTATATCATTACAGCCAGGTCATGGAATTATTGTGATCAAAACCCTGCCCGGGAACGGCTTGCACGCGGCGTGAGTGAAAGGTTATTTATTATACAACCTGGAAGATCCCTATCATATATCAATCATGAACGTACGTGGCGGTTTTTAGTACAAAATACATGAAATAGGACTTGATGGGTTTGAAGAAACCGATTTATAGCATTTCAACAAAGCTAAAAAAGTTCAACTTTAGCTAATAACGAGTGCTATAAAACTATTTTTGAACTATATATTTATATATATGTATACCTTATGTCTGAAGAAAACGATGAAAGTCTTCAAAGTTGATTCAAAATGGAGTGAATATCTCCAAGCGCAAACGTTCTCTGTTTCGTTACAGAAGAAGGTCGGATGGATAATGAAAAGATGGCGCCTCTGATGGTTTGTTTTGCTACTTAGGAAGTTATTACCGTCAAATGCCGAACAGACCATAGAGGTGACAGTTCGAAGTTACGAACATAATAACACTCAAGTACCATATCAATATCGACCTTACACCATTGCCAGATATCGAAGCCCGTTTTAGACACAGATTTGCACACAAAAGGTCTCTTGGAATGAGCTAGCTTTGTTTTCCTAGGTCACGCGTGCAATACCTCCCTGCACGATCTAAAAATATTACAAAACGCCTCGCAATTGCTCTCTATAATTTCTTTTTTGTGTCGAGGTAGTTTGCATAGATCTGCTTCGTGTATATTACGAGATTAATTGCACGCACCGGACGGAAAGAATTCAAAAGCTGATTTCAAAAAGAGGGAAGTTAGTTAAGGGTTTGTTTTAAACATACTGAAAACCTTTATGCGAGTCGGAATTAAAGTGAAAATGTGCATTTCAAATGATAGAGTCATTCACTGAGTTAGCCGACAAACAGTGGAAAGCAAAACGTCTCGATCAACTTATATTGTATAGCAATGAAACTTGAAAGGAATTTTTTTTCATGATTTGATTTCGTATATATATGGCTTTTGTTTCAAAGCAAGTATCACACTATATAATCACAGGTATATAGTCGATGTGACGGCGTAATTTATTTGTCCATATATACGGGTTCAAACTGATAGTTAAAGTTCTAAGGTAACATGTTCACTTGTTAAACAATTCAACCAAATCGTGACAGAATGCTGCGTGTCGTGTGGCTCAGGATTTAACGATTATATCAGAACAAGTAATTCTGAGCGTAAATATTGTTCAGTAGCCAGCGGTCCTATATAAAAATAACCCGGTTTGATGGAAAAAACTCGCACATGAATGCAGACAGGCGCCTTCCGAAAACCGAAATTATTATTATTGCAAAGCATGAAATAAGCTCCGGACCGGAAAACGATTGTGCATGGAATCGATTGATTGCCGAATGGATTGATAAAAACCTCAACACGAAATCTTCAAATAATGTAAAAGAGTAGGACAATATTTGGCTAGAAAATCATTTCGCAATGCATGGCTCTTTGCATGCAAACGGCTTTCGCTGTGATATTCATTTTAATATATGAGCTGCACTGTGATATTGGTGGATGGTGATCACTGACACACTTGAAAAATCTACCGAAAGCAATGCCGCTTAATTGGATATATTAAAGCTCTACATTTTCCTAAACGAAAGTGTCCCTAAGACGATTGAAAATCCGGCCACCAATTCACAGCGCAGTGCCTGCATGAATGATAAAACGACTTATTTTCCAGATGCATTGTTCGTGAAATATTCTTCAGACTTTTGTCGACGAGCTGAACCCCTTTAAGCATGGCGAATTGCAACAATTATTCGGAGATGACAAAGGTTAATATTCATGGCTCAAAGTAAATCGAATATCGACGTTACCATGTTGTGTCGAGTCATTGCCATCCCTGAAATGGTCGGTTCACGGTGTATATAATATTGTTTTGTGTTGACATTGCATGGTTCGTCAAATTGATTGGAAATGTTACGTGTTATTTATGTATAAACAAGAAATGATAAACAAAAAGCCTTAATGGATGGTTAATTCATATTAACAAGAAAAGGAAGTGCGTTTCGTGGCGAGGATTCTGCCTTGTGTTATCAAATAATCTTTACTAATTGCGTTTACATGCTTAGCATAATATATCTCACAGTGACGGCATTGCTTTTTTCGAATTCAATAATGGTACCAGTTTCACACAGAGACAACGACCATTATGAGGGTAATTATTTCCGTAAATAGACTACATCAAGAATACATTAGCGTCAATGTTTTGACACTGTATTTATCGGATTGAGATTCGATTGTCTTTCAAACTGATTCGTAAATTATCATATAATTAGCCTCCTTGAAAAACTGTGATTCTTCAGACGTTTTTTTCTTCTCAAGGCAAAGATCAGTTTGAAATAACAACCCAAAATTATGTCGAATCTACCGAGATTTCGATGTTCGAGAATAATTCGGGTCATTATATTTCACATGCAATTGAATTTGAAAACAAGTTCAACCACGGATTTAACTACAAGCGAGTTTAACTATACGAATCGATTTATACAAGCCAAGAGTATGCACTTCGAGAGCAGATATTCGTTGAACTGCATACATGCGCGTGAACTCAATTCAAAAAAACAATTTATTAAAAGTAGTAAAGACCAATATAATCACAAACGCAGAAATATCTAGAGTACATTTGGGTAAAGTACTCAGTTTGTTTATTTTATATATTAGACGTTTCATTGTGACCTACTCATTTATGACGGCTGTGAGTCACAAACTTTAATTAAATGGTTCGTGGTGCTCTTCATTGACCTGCCTCCTCGCCCCAATTCCCCGCTGACCAGCTGCCCAAATACGGAAGAAATTGTTCTACTCTGAAAAGCAACCTTGTGACAAGTTCCTATGGTGACAACATTGTCATTGGATAATTAGGTCGCATCATATCACGACTGATTAATCTAACTATTGTTTAAAATATACATCAGCCACACATAATCAATATGATTTTTGAAAATGTTCTCAACTGAGATGAATTGAAAACAGCATAAGAAATAAAATTGTTAATGCATAACACTTGAAAAGTATAATAGTTATTTCAATTGTCAATCGGATCTTGAGAGCAAATATGAACGCTTTCAGAAACACTAGTAGAAACTAGTCTTAATTACAAAATGTATATCTATAGCAAAGATTTGATGCATTAAAGCACGAATCAGAACTCGCTATAGCTGAAGGTATTGCGTGTAAAGAATTTCGCACAATTTAAGATGTGCTTTTACGAAGCTTTGTGTCTGCATTTGCCGAGCAAATGCGCTGAAATTTTGCCAAAAAAGCTTTTGTGCTATTGTTCTAGGCACGCGTGAGCAAATATCGTAAAGATATGAATTGGTTGTGTTTTTTATGCAGCGCCCAAGTGCTTAAAATTTGCATCAAATAAGAAGCACTCCTTTTGAAAGAATATATACCTCAAGTTGATCACGTTCATAGCCAAATTCTCGTCATGAAAATTAATGCAAATCTTCAAAAAGAATTCCTATTCAGGAGACCTTCGTCGTCTCTACAGAATATGGGTCTTTAACGATATTTAAATAACCAACCATGCAGTATCGCTCTTTTGTCATTAGTTCAAGCACAAAGTCATTAGCGTGCAAACAAACAAATATAGCTGAAACAATTTTAAATTTGAAACACGAACGTTTCTTAGCAATTAAATGAGAGGTTCAGAGGTTGTTATTGCTAAAAACTATGAAGTAAAAATATCCCCAGATCTTCATAAAGATTATATCCTATAATTATATATATATATATTATATATAATATATATATATATATATAATATATATTAATAATCTATAATATAGCTTGCTGTTCATTTGAAACTCCATCTAACACAAACCTCTTATGCTTGCAATATCATATATATATTTATATATATATATCATATAGTTGTTTTTATATCCAAAAGACTAAAAGATTAAAAAAAACTCTTGCAATATAAGCGATAAACTTATGCACCTATATTCTTCTCAGGAATCACAAAGTTCACCTGAAGCATAGATCTCGAATACAGAATGAAAAAATGTGCATTTAAGACGCTTCCTTTTACACAATAGATCTATTTACTGAAAGTATGAGCTGTTCGTTCGCTCGAAGCCCTTGCATCCCCTAATAAATATGCCTATAGTCCTTGTCACTCTAATATGTCACTTGATAATTCATGTGACACTTCACTTACACACGATGCTAGATCATGCGTTTTGTTGATCAATTCTGACCGCGGCTTTGAAAATAAAAGTAGAAACTATGCTTTGAGAAACTATATGCGCAAATGAGAAACAGAGGGGAAGTGTTTTGAAACATTTCTTAAACAGTCCAGAGATAAATTGCATTGACTTAAAACTATATTGGTAATGACACGTTTCTGTTATATGTTTCAGTTAATCCTTCATCCAAAGTTCCATTAAAAAAGATGATTTATCATGCTATTAATATAATGATCTCACGGAGAGTGCTTTTAAACAAAGTAACATCAAGATAACAATAATGAAAAGTTCTTTCAAGGGCCCTTTCCTCTAGTTAAAGTCTTTCATTCGGTGAGGCAAAATGTAACGTGTTTTAGGAGCAGAATATTTAACAGGACAAGGGCATGTAATCGATGGTTTAAAACAACGTTGCTATCCGCTTTATTCCTATGCGAATAAGGTCGTTTTAAGCAATTATTCTCTTCGTTTACAAACAAATATTGCTTAATGTTTTTTTGGACAGGAAACTCTTGCAGAGGAAATGGGCGACCTGTCTACTTGAGTATTACCAGATCACACACATTTAGTGTATTCACGCACGTCATGCATAGATTGAGAAGTGCATATAGTCTTTGTAACTTGTTAAACCAGAGAAGAAAAACTTGTTTACACAAGTTATATGAATACATTAGTCGTGGAAAAAAAAATTCATACAAAGTTGTGTAAAAAAGTCTTGCAACGTTTTGTCAAAAACAATGAAATTTCATTGCTTGGACAATGTTTCAAGGCTTGGTCTGGGGCCGGTTGTATCAAGCCCGTTTAGCTTAAACGGTGGTTAAGTTCAAAATAGAAAACAAGTCTGCCGTTTTATTCAACAAGCGAACTAAATATTTTTAACCTTAATACAAAGATACTGTTTACAACTACATATTCAGTGCATAATATTCAAGTTCACTCATTCAAGAGAGATGTAAGAGTGTTATTTAATTTTGACTTATCCCTCGTTTAAGCTAAACGGGCTTGATACAACCGGCCCCAGGTTAGGTAAGTAATACACTCATGATTAAAACATTCATGTATTTCATTCATTTACGTAAAACAATAATATATTTTGATTACACGTTTAACCCCTTTTTATATAATATTATAAAGATATAAAAAATAATACGTTACAACCTCTGTTGAAACGTCTTTGTTATATGCTGATAGTAGGTTTAGTAACATGAATTTCCCAAGCAAAAATAATTAAAATTATAAAAATGGAATATATATAAGACGTACCCACACAAATTTCTCACCATTCGTTTGGACGAAATGCTATCAAGAATTTAACCTAAAGCGGAAAATATTGTTTAGAACATATGTTAGGGCATTTGACCTTCGTGTAAACGTGCAAATTAAAACTTAGAAAGCAGGCAAATAACTTTCAAACAAGACATAACGAATTACAAATACAGACAGAGTAACGTTGCAGTGTCCAGAACATCTTATTCTCGTTTGCTTATTTTAACTGCTGTAAACAATATTCAACGAAGAATTGCCCAAACAATTTAGGTATTGTTACAGCTCTTGTCTGAATCGTTTGCTGGGCATTGATTTTCAATTTTGAAATGATTGTAAACAATATCAATGCATTAAAATTATTTTTTCATGAAGGACATTACAGTAAAACTACCATAATGAATCACCGTAATGAAAGGCAACTGCATATTTCAGAAAACCTACCTCGGACAGTTAACTCAAGTTTTCGTTTGACCGTGCCAAATTCGTTTGACGCAACACATTCGTATATGCCAGCATCATCCTTCTGCGCATGTCTGATAACGAGAAACGACGATTTTCCGACGAGGGATCGGATGCGCCCGTTGGTCGTAAGTTGCAAAATTTGGCCACGTTTGTACCAGGTCATCACCCATTTGACGCGCCAGTCGGTAAAGGCGCATTTCAGGCGGACAGTGCCGCCAATGTCGGCCACGTACGAATCGGGTGCGAATTCTATTTTGCCGGCGTGGATTTCTGCAGATAGACATGAAGTGATTAAACAAAGTTCTACGACAAGAAACTAATACAAATAAATGAAATAGAAATTTAATGAACCATTCAATAGACTCCCACCCAAATAACGACCACCAATCCAAAACATGCTGAGTTTGGGCAACTTCTTCCGCGCCCCAGTGTTAATTACGAGTAGAACAGAAATTGTATATTAACCTGTTCCGTTAACTCTTAAGAATGCACTTCTAATACCCTGTCCAACATGATTTGAAATCACACACGTGTACATTCCCTCGTCTTCTTTTGTAACATTATTCAAATAAACTTTCCCCCCGTATTTTCCGTCCTTTTTGTCGACCTCAAACGCTTTATAATGTCGATGATTAATTAATGTATAATACGACGAATTGGCGGTGGGTATTCCGTCGAATTTCAACTCCGGGTAACTAGGAGGCAGTTTCTTCCAGTGAAGCCAACGATAGTCAGTCAACATTGGACCAAAGAGCTCTATACACTGAAATGTCACGTTGTCGCCAACACGGGCAGTTTTGTTGACTGGGAAACGACTGGACAACACTGGACGTATTGGTCCCTTTTCTATAAAAAAACACACAACATTTTTGCGAGGACGGGGGGTGCGAAAATGTAGTAACTCATTGGGTAAGGACTCGCTATAAAGTCTCAACATTATGAAAGCAGATTAAATTAACAACATTATTTAGTTCACACTCCATTAAATCTACCCACCTATTACGGCCAGTCTGATTTCACATGATATATTCCCTAGTCTATTTGACACGATACATTTGTACACGCCATTGTCGGATGGAACGGCTGTTTTGATCCTCAGATACCACTTTGTACCGTTAAACCTTTGGCGAAATAATTTAGAAACAAAAAATCAAACACCAAACAACGACTGTTATTTCATTCTTCACTTGACTCGAAAATTGATTATTGAAAATTTTGCTCCACCTATAAGTAATATGCGATGATCACCTAAGTTGTTTCTATAAAAGTGACAGAGGAAGGAATCACCTTTGTAATTATACTAAAACAACTTTACTCAGCGATGTCTATCTCGCCTTCGGCGAAGCGAATAATTATTAAATATACGAATATGATAGTCTTTCGTCTCATAAGGTGTCCACTGCCAATTTTAAAGCTCAACCGAGTCTTATCTTTCTCTAAAATGAATACCATATTTAGGAAAACTTATAAATCCAGGACATACTTTGGATCCAAGCGGCGATATGTTACGATTTTACCGTCCTTCAGCCACTGATATTTCAAGGGAGGTTCTCCGTCAGCCGCACAGCGCAATTTCAGATCATTCGACGCTGGCCAGGCGATGTACTGTTTCGGTGGCATCAGCTTTTGAACCACGGTGGACCTACGCGAGGGAAGGTCTGATAAACTTGCACGCTTTTGAATAATATCAATGCTAGTTAATAATCAAATAAGTCAGGAATTTGCTTTATAATTGTTCGAGAAAGTGAAGATAGACAGAAGCAAACATGTATAAATTCATGCTAACAATTCATAGCAGTCGCAGCTAGATGATAAATCGCATCACTTATAATTTTGAGAAAGGTCTTCGTATAAAGTGATCTTGGTTACAGCATTCTGTGTATAGCATATTTCGTTTCAAAAATACAATAAATAATATTAGTCATCTGTCTTCATGATAAATTTAACTGCAACAGTCTGCATAAAATTTAAAATGAAGTCAATTTATTCTTTCCTTCACAATCACTTAGTTGCTCGTTTGCTAACCCCAGTACTAACCTTGTCCAGGTAAACCACGCGGTTTTAATTGACCTAAAAATATTCAATGATGGAGTATGAAACGAATATTGAACATCATATGAGTTCAGCATGTCTTATGGGGCAACGCAGCTATATACTGGAAAAATTGGTCTGTGCACTATCCGTGTCAACTTTCTCAGTGAAAGGAAACATCCTGACAGCATCTACAAGTACCATACAACCACACAACTCACCATATAACCATACAACTCACCATACAACTCACCATACAACCATACAACTCACCATACAACTCACCATACAACTCACCATATAATCATACAACTCTCAATTCAACCATACAACTCACCATACAACTCACCATACAACTCACCATACAACTCTCGATACAACCATTCAACTCTCAATACAACCATACAACTCTTAATACAACCATAAAACTCTCAATACAACCATAAAACTCATCATACCACTCACCATGCATACAACCATACAACTCACAATACAACCATACAACTCACAATACGACCATACGGCTCACAATACAACCATCAACTCTCAATACAACCATTCAACTCACTATACAACCTTCAATGCACGCATACTTATCATACAACCACACAACTCACCATACAACCATAAAAATCACCATACAACTCACTTGTGACTGTTAAACTCAGTTGTTTACTTTCTGTGCCATATTTGTTTCTAGCCACACACTGGTACATTCCGGCGTCGCGGTTTCGTACGTTACGGATTCTCAAAATGCTCGTCATTCCATTACGCATTCTGAACCTCGGCCTTCCTCGAACCCGAACAACTGCGCCGTCTTTGTACCACGTCATTTTCCAACCGTTCTCCCAGCGGTTGAAATTGCATTTTAAACGAATTTTTTCCCCAACTTTCGCCAAGTAAGTAGCAGTCGATTTGTCAACTAACGTCGGTTTTCCTCCTGAAGTATAAAGGGAATTCCTAGCTGGTTAAATGAAATTCGTTATCAATCCGGATTGAATTAACTGTTTAATGTATTTTCAAGATGTTTGTTCCTGTCAAAATTTGTCTTATTAAGCTTTTGAACAGTACTGGTTTTTTGATAATTCTCTTTGCTTTTACGGTTATAACACTTAATGGACCGCTATTAATACGAACTTTTACATATATGGAGTACAGTTTCACAGAGAAAGCCGAGGATTGTTTGTTCATATACTAGATTACACTACAGATTAATTGATATAAGATGCTTACTAAAAATAATTCAAGTCCGTGCAGTGCCTTCGGGAAATTCTCATTTAGTTTGTTTCCCGTACAGATTTTACCAGTGTAAATAAACCATAAAGTGGATTACCTGATGATTCAACTTCCAGGAAGAACAAACCGCAAAGAATGAAACAAAATTTGACAAGCATCTTGACACTTATCTAAGCCTCGTCTGAAGCGAAATCTAAAATTACCAGATTAAATAAATTACAACCTGACGCAGAGATTTAAACCCTTAGCCACTTTATTTTTTGAGAATCTGAATACGCAAGCTGCATGTCTTGTTTCGTTATAATATCTGAAGCATTGCTAGCATTTAAGAAATATTTGGACATTATCCTAACTTATATTTCAATAATCATCATGAGAATTATACTGCGTATTTTGAATTGAAAATCCCAAATCTAGCTAGTATTTCCTCTAAGTAATGAAAATTGTTTGATTGAAAGAAGCTATTTTGAATTAAACGGGAGTACTTATTTTTGGCACACCCGATATTATACATTGAAATGTTTCAAATGAGACTTTTTTATATTTATGAAGGTCTGTCTTACCCTATATATCCAGTTAAAGACGTTTCACTGCTTAATTTGAAGTCGTCAAATGCAACAGGTATATCAAAGTGCTTTCCACCAAAGCGATTCGTATTGTGATGAAAGAATGCTACGCTGGCCCTGGTATATACGTATAAATCAATCCTTTCAGGAAGAAGGCTGGTTGTTGTTGTAGTTGCAATCTTCACTCCAGGTGAAATTTGATATTTAATTACTTCAATATGCTGTGTATTATGCAATCTCTGAACGACTAAGAAAGGTACCGCTTACGGAAACAAAAGTCAAGTAAAACAACTCCAACTTATTCTGCGATGCATATAGCAAATATATTTCGATAGCAACTATTTCAATATTTCTTGCCTCGCTTTTATAATTAATCCTAACGGACCCGTCATTATTTACAGCCGAAATGGAAGCTCAAGAGAAAATAGCATAGGAAGCAAGAAAACAGAAATAAAAAAAAATTGAATACACTTGGTTGGTCGGGATAAAAAAGTGGGTAAAAATAACTTTCCGCCATTTTGTTTATTTTGACAAAATTATTAATTGTTTACTACAGTACAATTAATGAAAATAATTGTACTTCTCTCGACCAATCAGCATCCAGTAAGTTTTCTTACTATGATGAAATTATATGAAATTTACATCTTGACATTATATCATTTAAAATCTAATACAAAGTTATAAAAAACTCAATCTTCAAAATTTGTCAAAAACAATAAAAATAGTATGCAAAACAATTATATATTTCGATTACATAAAAAACTACAAATATAATTATCAAATCACCTTTTCATAAAAAGTTTTAAAGAACAGTACGTTGCGACATCCGTAGGTGACAATATTCACCAACAAAATCATTAAAATAACAAATTGAATGAAAGACGTACCCAAATAAATTCCTTACCATTCACTCGGACAAAACGCTGTCAAAAATTTTAACCTGAGGTGGAAAAGAGTGCACAAGACACAAATAAGTAAATTTTGAATGCAGATAATTTGTTCAAGCCTTAAAGTTAAGGCCATGCGAATAACTAATTAAACAGGACATATAAAATACCATGCAAGTATACCAGCTGACATTTCGTTGTATGGTACACAACATCTTTTCCCTTAAGTTTTTTTTGTTCTCAAGATGTTGTAAAAAATACACTATTTAGCTAATAAATCCTAGGTTTTGTTGTTGGTCTTGTTTAAAAATCTTTTGCCAGGCATTGACCAGTTTGATGTTATTTTTGAAATGGTGGTCTTAAGATTTGCCACAAATAAATTCATGGATCCCCTAACAGGATTTTCACGAGAGAAAACTATATTAATAAATGCCATTTTTAGGGAGAAGGTTCTTCATGAAAGGCAACTGAATACTTCAGAAAACCTACCTCGGACAGTTAACTCGAGTTCTCGTTTGACCGTGCCAAATTCGTTTGACGCAACACATTCGTAAATACCAGTGTCATTTTTCTGCGCATGCTCAATAACCAGAAACGACGATTTTCCGACGACAGATTGGATGCGCCCGTTTGTCGGAAGTTGCAAAATTTCGCCATGTTTTTGCCAGGTCATTGTCCATTCAACGCGCCAGTCTGTGAAAGCGCACTTCAAGCGCACCGTACCACCAATGTCGGCAACGTACGAATCGGGTGCAAATCTTGGTTTTCCCGCTTCGATTTCTGCAGATAGAAATAAAGAGGTTAAAAAGGATAAACTAGGATTCATTTTTCTGCGACAGAAAAGTACTTTCTTGCTTGCAACCCCATTTCGGTCAATTGATCAATTAATAAATCAACTTTACTGGCAAACAAAGTATCACATTTAATGCATTACTGTACTTTTCTTAATGTGAAAGTCACGTTATCGACGCCATGTTGGATGATCAGTTTCACAAAGAAATTTAGCAGTTAAATTCTAATCCCCATGTCCTTTGAATTCCTGGGACTAGTAACACTCGCGCCACATATAATCAAGGTAACGTTTTGAGCTCAAGATCCTTATTCCCTTTAGCAGTCTTAAAAGCAATCTATCCTATCCTAAACTAAAGAACTTGTTGAATTGCCCATCCTCAAATTAATTTAAATTGCGTCGTTCAAGCATATATTGAATTGGGTTTTTCGCATGTATGTGTTACTTGCCTTCTGGAGTAAATCGCCTGGGCAGCACTTTCAACCAAACAGTCTCCTTGCTCCATCCCCTAACATCCCCTGCTATACAATAATACTGCCTTTCATCCTCACGCGACACGTTCGAAAGTAGCAGTTTCGCGCAGTGCCATCGCGATCTTTCGTCTTCGCAAATGTAATCGTCTCGCTCCAGTCCGGAAGGTAAAACTTCAATCGAGTTGTTCTTTTTTGGATTCTTCACTATCCATTGAAAATGAGGCAAAGCGTCGCTGAATCCTCTACAAGTGAGCGTCACATTGTCTCCTTCGTACGCAGTTATATTTTCCATTTTTTGCAACACTGGTTTTGTGAGTATTATTTCTAGTGGGAAAACTTTAAAAAAATATCACACGTTAATATCACACACGTTAAGATCACCGATTAATTGTGCTGGAAATGAAAATGAAAATATACCACTTTGAGCTGAAAATCCTTATTCCCATAACGAGTTTTAAAAGCAATTTATCCAATCATAAAGAATTTGTTTAACTGCTCATTTTCAAATTAATTCGAAACACTTAGTCTAAGAATTAGGAGGTGGTTTAGCCATAGTTTCAATTGGGTTTTTCGCATGTATAGGGTACTTACCTTCTGGAGTAAATCGCCTTGGCAGCACTTTCAACCAAACTGTCTCCTTGCTCCATCCCCTAGCATCCCCTGCCATACAATAATACTGTCTTTCATCCTCACGCGACACGTTCAAAAGTAGCAGTTTCGCGCAGTGCCATGGCGGTCTTTTGTTATCGCAAATGTAGTCTCGCTCCAGTCCGGAAGGTAAAACTTCAATCGAGTTGTTCTTTTTTGGATTCTTCACTATCCATTGAAAATGAGGCAAAGCGTCGCAGTATCCTCTACAAGTGAATGTCACATTGTCTCCTTCGTATGCGGTTATATTTTCCATTTTTTGCAACACTGGTTTTGTGAGTATTATTTCTATTGTTGGAGAACATAAAAAAATATCATACGTCAACATCACCGCGTTAATTGTGTTGGAAATGAGACAGAAAATACCACGATCCTACCTTTGACTATCAGGTCAAATGACGCGCTAACATTTCCAAGTTTGTTTGAAACGAAGCACGTGTATTTTCCATCGTGTTTTGGTCTCAGTGATTCGAAGTTTAAGATAAAATCACTCGGTTTTATCCGCGTTAAACCATCAGGCATTCGTTTAAGCTGTTTACCATTTTTGTACCAGGCGATTCTTGGCGATGGTCTGCCGGAAGCCGAACATGTGATTTTGAATTTGTTGCCAGCGGGGATCATTATCATCTTTTTCGTCATCTTCTTTGGTTGCGTGAAAAACGGTTTTCGATCTAAACGTTTGGGAAAAGAAATTCAGTTCGTCATGATTCAAAAATCGTGACCTTTGCACATTTCAAGCATAAAATTTCTTATATAAAAACACTTCAAGTATAAAAGCCTCATGATTGAGACATCCACTGACCATATGAGCCTGCACTAATGAAGGAATTAATATATGTAATTCTAACCTTCAGGAGAATTTCCGACTGGATCTATAAAGAATATGAAATTACGATTAGTAAGGGGGAAATGATCCGAGTTGTCAATTTGTAAAAAGTCTGAATTTCGGTTTTTATAACAAAGGAATTGTATAACGTGTCTCCTATGAAAAACTTAAAATATACAGCGTACGATATATGATGACTTTCGAGACAAGATTGCAATGCATATAGGGTGTTTCCATATCATTTTTCATTTGTGATTGTGAGAAGTCTACCAAATATGACTTAAGGATACATTATTTAATCTAACCTTCAACAATTAAAGTAATCGTTTGCTGAATTTCTCCGCCATTATTTTTCGCCCGACAAACGTACTCTCCGGCGTCGGAATTCTCCACATTTTTTATCCTCAAATAACGGAATTTCTTGATTCGATATCTTTTTCGTTTCGTTATCCGTTTCCCGCCTTTTGTCCACCAATATTCTGTATTTACGTCAGCGATCACGCGACAGGGAAGCCTGACTTCTGATTCGCCGAGCACAACGGTCGCGTTTGACACGTCACTCTGGAAGGATGGTGGCGGGGATGCTGAAAGTAGATTAAAATTTACTGACCCCCCTGACATTATTTCAGAAAAGTTGGCAAAACAGGAGGGGAATTATGAGGGAAGTAGGCCAGTTTAGACTTGCAATTTTTGCTGCGATTTTCGTCTTTGAAGATGGAAACGAGTAAAAGTTACGAATGCTCTGATGTATAAGGGCTCTATTGAATATCAGTAACTAATTCACTCGTCACATTTTTCATTTTTTGCAACACTGGTTTGCGAGTATTATTCTATAGTTGGAGAACATGAAAAGTTAATATCGCACGTTCGGACCACCGCGTTAATTTGGGGAAATCAGAAAGAAAATACCACGATCCTACCTTTGACTGTCAGGTCAAATGACGCGCTAACATTTCCAAGTCTGTTTGAAACGAAACACGTGTATTTTCCATCGTCTTTTGATCTCAGTGATTCGAAGTTTAAGATAAAATCACTCGGTTTTATCGCCGTTGAACCATCGGGCATTAGTTTAAGCTGTTTCCCATTTTTGTACCAGGCGATTGTTGGCGATGGTCTACCGGAAGCCGAACATGTGATTTTGAATTTGTTACCAGCCGGGATTATTATCATCTTTTTCGTCATCTGTTCCAGATGCGTGAAAAACGGTTTTCTTTCTGTAGGTTTAAAAAAAATGAACTGTTATGATTAAAACATCGTGTATGGAAACCATACAACCGAGTGTAAAACAAGACCTAATAAGATTGGAAGAAATGAGTTTTTTGAAATTTATTCGCAAAGCGATTTATTTTGTCTTTTCTCGGTAGCGAGTAAACACATACACACTGCATGGCATCGTAGATGATTCATGGGATAAAGTACGGCCCTTATTTAGAGCTATCCAATGTAAATATCAGTATATACACTACAGCTTTTTTATTACTATTATTATTTCGTTATTATTAGTGTTACCTTCAGTAGTATTTTCTTTGGCTGGATCTATGAAGAAACAAATTAAAATTAACAAGGAAAGTGTACAGTCTTATCTGTTCGTTGTTATTTTCTTCTAATCAAATTCGTCTTTTAAATTTTACCTTTAACAATGAGGGTGATCGTTTGGTGACTCTCTCCGACATCATTTTTCGCCCGACAAACGTACTCTCCGGCGTCAGAAGCTCCCACGTTTTTTATCCTCAAATTATGGAAATAAGTGACTAGATATTTCCTCGATCTTCGTATTTTCTTGCCATTCCTTGTCCACCAATATTGTGCTCCCATGCCATTAGACACGCGGCAACGAAGCTTGACCCGTGATTGGCCGAGTAATGCTACCACGTTCGACTTGTACTTATAGAGTAATGGTGGACTTACTGGTGTACGTGTGAATGCTGAAAATTAAAAGAAATGGCCAAACAAATAAAGTTCACTAACCCCCCGTAACGGATATTTAGGCAAGGTAGATGGAACGGGGGGAGAACAGAAATAAAACAAAGTGGGCAGTTTAATGATCTACATAACCTCTTTAGACCGCTCGAGATTACAGTCTTTCCTGTGGGAATAAAATTGGGTACGGGTACCAATTTAAGCCATGCCGTGCCGATAAATTGAAAGTATAGACAGGGCCGTAGCTAGAAGCTTAATTGGGGGGTGAATACAGAATATTCATATATTCGTCTTATGCCCGACTGATTTCTTTTGTACGCTATTGTTTCTACGTTATATAAACATAAATATATGAATATACACCCCCTCCCCCAATTAAGCGGTCTAGCTACGGCCCTGAGTATACAAGTATATATCACCTGATTCCACCACGAAAAACAAAGCACACAGAATGAAACAAAATCTGGCGAGCATTTTGACACTCCAAGTCTCGTTTGAGGCAAAATCTCTGTAATGATAAATTGTTAACTGAAATAATTGAGCTTTTAGCCTTGGGAATTTACGTTGAATATTATGTCTCGTTTCGTTCACAGCTTCATTCTGATTAGAGGATGAAAACCTCATGAAAATTGCTACAGACAATATTGACTTTATTGTTTATTTATGTTATACACACATGCAGATGTCGTTGGTTAAACATTAAACCAACGGAATAACGCCAAAATTATACAGGTTTTAAAACATTCCCAAAGGTCTTACCCTATATCTGCAATTGAAAAAGTCCTACTTCTTCAATTTGAAGTCGTCGCAAGTTCCAACACGTTTATCAAGTGCTTTCAACCAAAGATGATTCGCGATATGTAATCAATAATGCTAAGCGACCCTTGTATATGTACATACGTGAAGGTAAATTGATACATCCTGTGCATGGGGGTTGGTGTTGAAAGTTTCACTCAAGGTAAAGTTCGATATTATTTCCCCTTATTGGCCTATATTACACGCGTAAAAATCATCATGTTGATGCAAGTTGTTAAAAACAGGAGTGAACAATGTTGTGCTGCACCCTGTGAACAGTATTGTTAACAATGTTGTTGAAGCTTGTTGAATCATCAATGTTGTCGCAACTTGTTACAACAACATTGCATCGTGATTACATCAACATTGATGATTTAACAAGGTTCAACAACATAAGTCAACATTGTTAACAATACAGTCAATACTGTTCCCAAGGGTGCAGCACAGCACTGATCACCCCTTATGCGACATCCTGATCAATTTTTTGTCGTGCATCCCGTCTCCAAACGACACATTTTTTGAGTTACAACTGCCAGCAGCCAGCTGGTGATATTCAAGGTGAAAATTAACGTTAGTATTCCATTTCTGGAATACTAACGTTACATCAAGGGTGAACTAAGATTTCAGAGAATTTGGACCTCAGAAAAACCCTGACATTTTGGATTTAAATCTGGTGAATGCAACTAAAAAGATTACTGAGGTGCTAATAAGATGATTTTGAGGTATTGAAAGAAGTCTTTCTGAAACAAAAGAAGTACATGCTATTGTTGTGATTACTACGCAACTGCCAGGATCATGTCTGATGTCTCAGACTCATTTCAATACCTCAAAGTCGTCTCACATTCGTTTAAATGTCGCAGAATTAAGGCTTGAAGAAACAGGAAATACAGCCAGTGACCGCTTTCCGCGGTGATTAAGGTCTATCTGAGGAAGACACCAACTGGATTATAATACAAATCAGTAAATACTTCATGTATATAACATATACTACATAAAAATATCAATTGAGAACAACAAGATATGATATATATTTGACATTTCATCGAAAATCATTATGAAAATACAGCTATACTTTGATTACAAGACAATACAATGAAATTAAACAACGTGCTCGCGATTACAATAAGTCGTATTCACGTTAATCAACTGTTAAAAGACATACCAAAAGCAATTCGTCAGCATTAATCCAGACATCACGCGGTCATCAGATATTTCTGCTTAAGTTTCATAATAATACGGAAAGAGGAAATTAACGACGACTAATCTCAAATCAAATTATTGAATAGACGTCATGGCTTGATAAATTGAGCTTGTTTACCTTCATTGACCTATATTTCTTGGCTTTTCTTTGGCAAAACCTTGACCATCAACGATTCAGAATTTGTCCCAATGAAATTAATGCCTAAGCACAAATATTCCGTGGAGTCTTGACTCGAAACGCTCAATAAACGAAGTCTCTCGCCATACCATCCCATGCTTTTGTCCTCCACGGCTTCAAATTCAACGCGATCTTCTTCCCGGACCACTTTATACTGTTTTAAGATTTTGTCGAATTTAAACCAAATCAACTTTGGTCTGTTGATGTTGAACGCCTTGCAGGTCAACGACACACTCTCTCCCTCGATCGCTTTCACGTTACGAAAATCTTCCAGAATAGGCCTTGCTCTTTCTGAAAGCGATAAAACATTGAGCTAGTTACTAAAACGTAAGTTTAGCTAACTACACTAGGTATTCTGTGTCGCTATTTTGGAAAAATCTGGAACATTCGAAAGTAAAAAGTCAATTGATTTGCCAAGGAAAGGTGATTATTTGGTATTGTCTTGTAATTGTTAGTATTTGAATTAAATGCAATTCTTATCGATTTGTTCTCTTTGTTTGACCATCTTTTAAGGTGATAATATTTATGATTTAGGTTTAAGTCTTGCAAGTGACCCACTTTTCTTTCGCCGTTTCTTTGCCCATAAATGCTGAATTTTCTCATGCATGCCGTATAACTTTGAGGGCTAGCTGTTTACACGATCCCACTCAGCCGAGATTCAACGAAGCATGAGATGACTTTGAGGTATTGAAATAAGTATATATACACAATACTGGCACTGGCTGGCAGTGGCGAAGTAATTCCGACAATATCATGTGTTTGTTTGATCTTATAAAGACTTATTTCAATCCTTCAAAATCATCTCACGCTTCGTTGAATCGAGGTAATTGAAATCGAGGTTGAAATTCACAAAAAAATCGAATACTCATGCACTCTGTACAATTGTATATAAGGCCTTATTCATACCTTGTGCGCGTCGAGTTCAATTCGAACAAAAGGTAATAAGATAAGATAATAATAAAGGTTAATAATGTTTAATTATTATCGCATTATCTGTTGTTTGAACTATGGGATGCGACCAAAATGAGACATAGAAAGTTGGTCCAAGCTATTCACATGAATCCGACGACATAATTACCGTTTCCATTGTGTTCATACGTCATGTTTATAGATTCGTAGCGACCTGACAGATTACACTCATATGCGTTGGCGTCGTTTGGTCTCACAGACTTCAAAGCAACGGTAAGATGTTGGTATTGTTTGCCTCGGTTGAATTCAGGCGTTCCTGCAACGGAGACAGAGCAAGCCATCTTCCTACCAGGTTCTTCTGTTTCATCATCTCTCTCCAGTGGTTTTGAAATTTCTAAAAAAGTTGTGATAAAACTGTTCGAATGCATTTTTGGGCTATGAAACCGCATATTCTTGGGCTTAGTTTGAGATCTACTGTGTTTAAGTCTATTTTTTCGCCAAGGATAGAATTTTGCAGAATTCTTGCATTCATAATTGTGATGATGCTACCATTAGTTACCAACCCAGCAACTTGCAAAATTAGCTTGACCAGGGTGGGAATTGAACAGGCGACCTTTGGTAATTTGGGTCCAATTGAACTACCAGGTCAAGACAGTTCGAATACAGTCTATCTAACTTAATCTAGTCAATTACAAACTCACTCACGAACCTGAATCGACAACTCTTAAGAACGCATTCCTTGAACCTTGTCCAACATGATTTGTGATCAAACAAGTGTACATTCCTTCATCTTCTTTTGTAACGTTATTTATGTATACCCTTGACCCGTATTTTCCGTCCTTTTTTTCGACGTCAAACGCTTTATAATGTCGATGATTAATCAATGTATAATACGGCGAAGTGGTGGATGGTATTTCTGCAAGGTTCAACTCCGGGTAACTAGGAGGCAGCTTCTTCCAGTGAAGCCAACGATAGTCGGTCAACATCGGGCTAAAGAGCTCTATACATTGAAATGTCACGTTGTCGCCAACATGAACAGTTTTGTTGACGGGGAAATGAGTTGATAACACTGGACGTATTGGTCCCTTTTCTATAAAAAAAAACACAGCATTATTGCAAGAACGTGTGAAAATGTAGTAACTCTTGAGATACGGATTTCAACATTATGCAAGAACATTTAATTAAAAACATTATTTAGTTCACACTCCATTAAATCTACCCACCTATTACTTTCAATTTGTATTCACGTGATATATTCCCCAGTCTATTTGACACGATACATTTGTACACGCCATTGTCAGATATAACGGCTGTTTTGATAATCAAATACCACTTCGTACCGTCAACCCTTTGGTAGAATAATTTAGAAACAAGAAGTCAAACGACTGTTATTTCATTCTTTACTTGACTTGAAAATTGATTTGAGTCATTTTTGTCAAATTGACAGACGAAGGAAGATGTTATTTTGACTAAAACAAATTCGTCTCGGGTTTTTTTCAGCCATATTCACCTCGCCTTCTCTGAACAGTTGTTGAATAAACGAATATGCATGACAGTCTTTCGTCTCGCTAATTTTAAAACGCAACTGAGTATTATCTTTCTCTAAATGAAGACCATATTTAATACTGCAACTATAAATCCAGGACATACTTTGGATCTAAGCCACGATATGTCAGGACTTTCCCGTCCTTCAACCACTGATATTTCAAGGGAGGCTCTCCATCAGCCGCACAGCGTAATTTCAGATCATTCGACGCTGGCCAGGCGATGTACTGCCTCGCAGGACTCAGCTTTTCAAACCACGGCGAACCTACGCGAGAAAGGGTCTGATAATAAACTTGCACGCTTTTGAATTTTATCAATTAATGTCAATCAATCAAGTTAGTCATGGTTTACACCATGTAATTTATTAGATTTCTAAGTTTTCGGCCCGTGAGCTCGGGCCATCATCAGGGAAAAGTTCAAAGAACATAATTCAAGAGCAGTACTAGTCGCAACCAAATGACCATCATATAAAGCATTAATGACTTACTGAAAATATAGTTCTGTAGCGCCTTTGCGATACATTTAAGAATATAAAAAACTAAGAGCATTTGCATCGCTTATAATTTTGAAAAGGTCTTCGTCACTGTAAAGGCGGATTGGTTAAAGCACTTTGTGTATATATATAGTTTATTTCATATTAAAGAATAAATAATTTGAGTCATTTGCGTCTTCATGCTAAATTTAACTGTAACAGTCTGCATAAAATTTAAAATGAAGTTGCTCGTTTGCTAACCCCAGTACTAACCTTGTCCGGGTACACCACGCGCCTTTAACTGACCTAAAAATATTCAATGATGGAGTATGAAACCAATATTGAACATCGTATGACTTCAGTATTTCTTATGATTTCTTATGACTTATCATACAACTCACCATTTAACTCACCATACAACTCATCATGCAACCATACAACTCACCATACAACCACACAACTCACCATACAACCATACAACTCACCATGCAACCATACAACTCATCATGCAACCACACAACTCACCATACAACCATACAACCATACAACTCACAATACAACCATACGGCTCACAATACAACCATACAACTCTCAATACAACCATTCAACTCACAATAAAACTCTCAATACAATCATACTTATCATACAACCACACAACTCGCCATACAACCATACAAATCACCATACAACTCACCTGTGACTGTTAGATTCATTTGTTTACTTTCTGTGCCATATTTGTTTCTAGCCACACACTGGTACATTCCAGCATCGCGGATTCGTACGTTCTTGATTCTCAGCATGCTCGTCACCCCATCACGCATTCTAAACCTCGACTTTCTTCGAACCCGAACAACAGCGCCGTTTTTGTACCACGTCATTTTCCAACCGTTCTCCCAGCGGTTGAAATTGCATTTTAAACGAATTCTTTCCCCAACTTTCGCCGAGTAAGTAACTGTCGATTTGTCAACTATCTTAGGTTTTCCTCCTGAGGTAAACAGAATTCCTAGCTAGTTAACCACATTATTCGAAAATTTACCCAATATCCAGTCCCTTATATTGCCAAAACTTTCGCTTGTCATTTTTAAATTCCGCTTATGATTGCCTTATTCTAATGCGTTCTCAGCTGCCCCAACGACTGATAGGATTACTACACCAAGTCTTGCGCACTGCTGACAGTGGATATCGCTAATTTTAATCTATTACACGACGCCATACAAAAATTATCCGATTATATCCTATGTTGGGGATTATCCGTTTTTTATGCGCAGTACACGCACGTAAGGTCTAAATCTTTACTGATGTCATATTAACTAGATAATAATCGAAGAAACTTAGTTCTCCGAATATTTTAGCATGCATTTGTTGCCCTGTGTGTTAAATAGTAAAAATTAGGAGCATTTAATTTTCCCGCGCGCAAGTGGAAGGCATCTTTATACAACTTGACGGAACTCCAAAGCAATATGCGTTGTAGCTATCCTGTAACGAAGTCTATTCTTTCAGTTTAGTCAATGCATATAATGTACTTTAAAGATGTTTCCTCCATTCAGAAATTGCCCTATTGCCCTTTTGAGCAGCAATGGTCCAGTTGGACATTCCCCCTTTGCTTTTTGTAATGACTAAACTGAATGGACCGCTACTAATCCGAACTTTTTCTTATATAGTTTAACAGAGATGACAGAGGAAAGTCAACTTTGTTTGTCGATATGCTACACTACAGATCATTGTCAAAAAAGATGTTTACTAAAAGCGGATTCATTTTCTTCAGGAAATTCTAATTCCATTTGTTTCCCGTGCAGATTTTAGCAGCATAAATAAACCATAAAGTAAATTACCTGATGATTGAACTTCCAGGAAGAACAAACCGCAAAGAATGAGACAAAATTGGACCAGCATCACGACACTCATTTAAGTCTCGTCTGAAGCGAAATTTAAAATGACCAGATTAGATACAGTAATACAACCTGACGCAGAGGTTTAACCCAAGCTTAGCGGGTTTATTATTGAGAATCTATAAGTTGAATATGAAAGCTGCATGTCTCGTGTTAATGGGGACTTTAAGTTGCGCGGCTACCATGAGACAACGGACTACAGGGTGTCCAAAAAAATCAGCAATTACAGTTTATTAATTAAAAACATACACAATGTCTTACTCTGGTTGAAGTCTTGAAGAAATTTCACAGCTTTATTTTGAAGTCGTAAATCGCAGCAGGTATATTTGAACTGCTTCTCACCAAAGCTGATTCGAAATGTAATCGAGAACGCTGCGCGCAATCCCTTGTATACGTCGTGGTAACTGGTAAATCGATCCTTTCAGGAAGAAGGTTGTCGTTGTACATCCTATGTACGTCACTATACATACCTACTGTACGACATTTTTAAAGAGTTACATGCAGTTAGTGATAGACTGATAGTCAACTTGAAAGAAACCCTGAAACTTTATACGATTTAGCGATGCTTATAGTCGAATGTTTAGGAGTTTTTCAGCATTGATAGCTATGTTGTATGTTTCATTAGTGCTAAAATAGAATTTCAAGTAATAGAATTTCGAGCTCATAAAAGATTCCTGATATCGACAGGATGGATTATGGATGTGTAATCGAAACTTTAGCTAATCTTTCATCATAAAAAAAGTTCTGGCTCTAAATCAGGTGAATTTAACTGGAGAGATTATTACGTCTTAGTCTGGAATAGTGCCAGACGGCTTTTAACGCTGATCTATATGAGAGGGCAAATATCTGGAAGAAACAGGTGATCGTCAAATGCCGATGACCGCTTTTCGTGGTGAACTGAGAAAGAAACTAAACTAAGGCGGTTTTCCACTTGGCGGAATTCTTCGACCCAACGAAATTTTTCGCTCGATTTTCTTTTCAATTGTGACCGGTGAAGGGAATGCATTCTTGAAAACGCAAGAATATTCTTACGGTTACGCGTATCGTCCACACGTATCCGGCGTTTTCGCCCAATGAAAACGGAAGAATCTTAAAACGCTCCAGAGTGAAAGAATTTGAAAACGACGGCTGAGCGGATACGTGTGGACAGCTTTGCCGGATACATTTGGAAATGATGACGTCACGTATAATCATTTACGGAAATATTTTATGCGAAAAACATGTCCAAAATGTCGGAGTATATTTATAATCATTTATTCAATTATACACCGATTAAATTGTTTTTTCAATAGTTTCCGGTTGTCAAAATAAGTTCTCACAAAAGGTTTGCTGATATATGGTTCGAAAACAAAGTTCGAGGTAAAGGGATGTATTCGACCAAGGGAAAACAAAATTTATTGAGTAAAGCAAGTTCGATTAAAGCGGAGTAAATAACTATAAGAACAGTGTCAAATGCCAGGGAAATCAGATTCGAGTTAGCAAAGAGTCCGAGTAAAGCAAGTTCGTATTAGCACAATTAATACGGAATATACATGGTTTAGAGATCACATAAAACTACAATACAACTCATTAACTATGTTGAGGTAGATTTATGCAAAAATTGTTCCTTTCTCATCACATGCCTATTGTATTTTGCACAGATTTTGCAAGTCAAGATTAATGAGCTTAGAAAGACGAATGCTATTGGTAAATTTGGCTAAAATACAATAGACAAGTGACGAGGAAGGAACCATTTTTGCATAAACCTGGACAATAACATATATAGTTAATGAGTGGTATTGTACTTTTATTTAGTCTCCAAACATGCATAATTCTATTAACGGTGGTGTTAGCCGGTGATTACTGTACATACATAAAAATATCATTTCAAAACGATAAGATATGACATTCAAACATTTGACATTTCATCAAAAATCATCATGAAAATACAGCTATACTTTGATAACAAGATTATAGAGTCAAATTAAACCACATGTTCGCAATTACAATAAGTCATGTTCACGTTAATCAACTGTTAAAGGACATACCAAAATTCGTCAGCATTAATCCAGACATCACGCGGCCATCAGATATTTCTGCTTGGTTTCAACGGAAAGAGGAAATTAACGACTTATCTCAGATCAAATTATTGCCATAGACGGCATGCTTGATAAATTGAACTTATTTACCTTGATTAACCTATATTTTCTTCGCTTTTCTTTGGCAAAACCTTGACCATCAACGATTGAGTATTTGACCCGATGATATTAATGCCCATGCACAAATATTCCGTGGAGTCTTGACTCGAAACGCTCAATAAACGAAGTCTCTCGCCATACCATCCCATGCTTCTGTCCTCAACGGCTTCAAATTTAACGCGATCTCCTTCCAGGACCAATTTATACTGTTTTAAGATTTTGTCGAATTTAAACCAAATCAACTTTGGCCTGTTCATGGTGAACGCCTTGCAGGTCAACGACACACTCTCTCCCTTGATCGCTTTCACGTTACGAAAATCTTCCAGAATGGGTTTGCTTCTTTCTGAAAGCGATAAGACATGGAGCTAGCTACTAAAACTAAAGTTCATGCAGGTAGCTGAACTATACTCTATCGCAATTTCGGAACATTGAGAAGTAAAAAGTAAACTGATATTCGAAAGGTCATTATGAATTAATTCGACCTTTGGTACTATCATTGATATTATTTGGTATTCACAATTGTTTTTTGTAATACAGGGTGAGTCAAAAAAAAGTCCCCGCTATTGAAATGAAGCTTTTGTTGGAATTTGAATGCATGATCAACGCAGTAGTGTGTAAATAGCATATTTATTAGGTTGAGGCATTCAAATAAAGCGTTTTGCTTTCAATTGGGTTTATCATAATATTAAGGCAATCAGATTCGAACAAAGGCTTGATTTCAATAGAGGGGACATTTTTTGACTCACCCTGTACAGGGTGTCTCAAAAAAACGCAACCACTCAATATTCTAAAATTCATATTGTTTATAAGCTCAATAGATTTTATGCCCCTGGGATTTTAAAATGGCTTCTAATCGTACAGTTTAACTGCTAATAGTCAAATCAGCTAAACTAATAATGGTGCAGCTAACAACCGAACAACGAGTTTTTATTGTCAACCTTATAAAATAAGTTGTAAGTAAAATTTTACTCGTTAAATACTTTCAATTCAGCTCGTTGGTTTACGCACCTGACTTTGTTTACCGACGATTGTGCCGCTAGAATATGATTACAAGCTTTCTCGCATTCCAGGGGCCAAACGTCTTTTGTGTTGTAGAACAAAGAGGATATTCATGAATATTAAGTGGTTGCGTTTTTTTTTATACACCCTGTATATCTTTTGTTAGTATTTGAATTAAATCAGTGCAAGAGCGCCTGGACTGCTTGCGCTTTTAAGCTAATGATAATGACTACACGTTGATGAGTCTTGCAAATGACCCACTTTTATTTCCCCGTTTCTTTGCGGCTTGGCCTAGAATTTGCTAACCATGTCGTATGTATAACCTTGAGTAGGGGGCTGTTTACATGATCTCGCTTAGCCGCGATTCAACGAAGCATGAGATGACTTTGAGGTATTGAAATGAGTGTATAAAATGATTCTGGCAGTTGTAATCTTCCTGACAATAGCATATGCTTGCTTTGTTTCATATAGAGACTTAGGGGCTGATTACATGAGCCCTCTTACCCGAGATTCAACGAAGCGTGAGATGACTTTGAGGTATTGAAATAAGTCTTTATGACACAAAACAAGCACATGCTATTGTTGTGATGATTATACGACTGCCAGGATCATGTTATCTGCTCATTTCAATTCCTCAAAATCATCTCACGCTTCGTTGAATCTCGGGTAACCGGGCTCATGTAAACAGCCTCTGATCGAAATAATTACCGATTCCATTTTGTTCAGACGTCATGACGGTCATGTTTATAGAGTCGTAGCGATCTGACACATTACATGCATACGCGTTGGCGTCGTCTGGTCTCACAGATTTCAAAGTAATGGTAAGGTTTCTGTATTGTTTGCCTCGGTTGAATTCAGGCCTTGCTGTTGTGATCAAGACAGAGCAAGCCATCTTCCTGCTACCACGTTTTTCTGTTTCATCATCGCTCTCCAGTGGTTTTGAAATTTCTAAAAAAGTTATATGATAAAACTGTTCGAATGCAAGATAAAACTGTTTGAAATCTACTGTGTTTACGTCTGTTTTTTTTCGCCAAGAGTAGAATTTTTCAGAACTCGTGCATATATAATTGTGATGGTGCTACGCTAAGTTAGCAACTTGCCCCAGCAACTTGCAAAATTAGCTTGTGGGGATTGAAAGGCGACCTTTGGTAATGTGGGTCCAATTTCTTCCAACCGCTGAACTACTAGGTCAAGATATTTCGAATACGGTCTATCTAATTTAATCTAGTCAATTACAAACGCACTCACGAACCTGAATCTACAACTCTTAAGAACGCATTCCTTGAACCTTGGCCAACACTATTTGTGATCAAACAAGTGTACATTCCTTCGTCTTTTTTTGTAACATTATTTATATGAACTCTCCCCCCGTATTTTCCGTCCTTTTCTTCGACGTCAAACGCTTTATAATGTCGATGATTAATCAATGTATAATACGAGGAATTGGCGGAAGGTATTTCTGCAAGGTTCAACTCCGGGTAACTAGGAGGCAGTTTCTTCCAGTGAAGCCAACGATAGTCAGTCAACATCGGGCTAAAGAGCTCTATACATTGAAATGTCACGTTGTCGCCAATACGAACAGTTTTGTTGACGGGGAAACGATTGGACAACACTGGACGTAATGGTCCCTTTTCTATAAAAAAACTCAGAAATATAGCGACGTAATATATGTAGCCTTGCATGTACTAGTGGTAGCCCAAGAGTGTATTTTGTATATTTCTAATACATATCAGGATTTTTTATTCTGTATATTGCTTAATTACAGTGAAACGGTCTAGATTTAATCGAAATATTATGCCAACAATTAAATAACAACAATTGTGCCAACAATTAAACACAGTATATGCGAAAAATCAGTCTAAAGTTCAGACAATTTACTTTGATTTACACTCCCTTTAATACTCACCTTGTACAACCAACTTAAAATCATTTGATATATTTCCCAGTCTATTTGACACGATACATTTGTACAAACCATTGTCGGATGGAACGGCTGTTTTGATTCTCAAATGCCACTTTGTAGAATCAACCCTTGAGTACAAAGCAAACCAGAGTGAATAGAATAGAGTAATTGATATACGAATTCAGTTTGAAGTGAGTTTAAACAACGGGTATACGAGCTGGTCGAATCCAATCAACTTTCCTCTAAAGTGTGTGACTCATTCATCCTGATATTTATTACACAAGACTGAAATTTAGGTCCATGGAAATGATGAGAGAGTTACGCGCTAACTGAACTTGTATAACTGACTGAGTAATAAGGGTCTTGATTTGGAGTGGAATTATACTCTTGTATATATATTATATTCTTGCAGCTTGCAATGCAATTCTACTTCTAGGAGATGTAAATTAGTCAAGAGTCTTGTAGAAGAAAAGTGCATGAAGTGTAATAAACACAAAAGTTATTACGAAAGTCTCCTAGTTGCCAAACTTACATCTCTCAAAAGTAGAATTTTATTGCAAGTTGTAAGAAAAATTGCACGGTGTAATAGGGCCTTAAGTAAAAAAATAGTGTTTACTACAACGAATTAACGATCGACTGCTTATTTTTTAGCAGCTGCTTTTTAGAAGAGATACTGCTGGTGATCGGGTCTTCCCAAATAGCCCAAGCAGTAACTACATACTTTGGGTCTAAGCGACGGTATGTTACGGCTTTCCCGTCCTTCAGCCATTGATACTTCAAGGGTGGTTCTCCATCAGATGGGCAACGCAAAGTTATATCATATGGCGCTTGCCAGACGATGAACTGACGTGCTGGCATCAGCTTTGTGAACCACGGTGCTCCTTATTAATAATCTGATTATTAGTTGTTTTTTATTGTGTGGATAAAATGCAATCTACATGCAGCCATATTCGTCATCGCTTACCTTCCCCTTTTATCCCGCCGAACTTGGAAGAACCTTAATTGAAATAATAATTACGTTAACGATCAAGATCTTTCTCAAGATAGAGAAGAGCGTTCTACCCTTGCCAATGGACGACTTGCGCTTTAGAATAATTTTTGTTAGAAGTAACTAGAAGAAAATAAATCACCACAACTAGAAAGATCTTAGTTAAATTAGTGCAGATGCAAAGTTTGGCTGCGGAATTTTGTAAAATACGGAAAATATAGCCATGCGAATTTGGCAAATTTTGTATACTTTTGTATTGACATGCAGAAAAGTGTGACCAAATTAGTTACACACTTCCGGTCGTAATACAAGCTAAAATTCGTCAACTTCGCATGGCTATTTTCCGTAATTTACAACAATTCGCAGCCAAACTTGGCAGTTTTCCTAATTTTAGCAAGCTCTTTTAGAAAATGTCCTTTTTATCGCCGAGGTAAAAAATTAGTCTAAAGGCAGCGCAAGTCATCTATTCTATCCTAATTTTGTTCCATGCACAAATTAAACTCAAAATGAAATTTATTTTTCCAAATCTATTTATTTTCATGAAATGGTTAAAACTAACAAATATATATGCGTTCAGAAGCTAAATGAGGAAATTCGGGTATTGATGAATTTGAACGTCAACAAACTTACCCGAGACAGTCAAGCGAAGTCGTTTCCCAACAATGCAGTATCGACTTCTAGCCACACATTCGTAGATTCCACTGTCCTGCACCCATACAGGTTTAATCCTCAAGAGAGACACCGCGCCTCTTTTTTGCCTAAACCTCGACTTCACTCTACCATAATACATCTTTTTTCCAGCAATAATCTTGCCGTCTTTGTACCAGCTAAAACTCCAGGATGAATCCCACCTCAAGAAATCGCATTTCAGACGAGCAATGTTTCCCACTTCAACAACATGGTTATAAGGTGAAGAGTGTTTAATTTTTGGACAGCGTACTGCAAAAGAAGAACAAACCACAACAACGTAAAGATATTCTTCTTTCAAGGGCTAAGACTGGGCCAACTTCAAAAAAATAAATAATCAAAGTTAGTCTTCTCGGGGAATTTTTGCTCGATTTTTCGCCTCAGAGTTGAAAGGACCATTTATACGTCTGAATTCTTAAATCTATTCGACTTACACTCAAACTCATTTACGGTGGAAGGTCTCGACAATCACTGCAATAAGAAGTTGATTTTCAGTGAAGGTTTACCATTAAATCCTTCCACAGATTATGAAAGCATGATATCTCATCGATGCATGATAACAAAGTTTTTAAGATCACACCCTATGCGTGTGCTTGTATGGGTGAGCTTTGTGAATACAGGCGTTAGTTACGTCGAATAGAACTGATTTTCGTCTCGATTTGTTGCTACACATATGGAATCTAGTATTTTTTACCTTTGGCCTTCGCACAACAGAGCAAAGCACAGAATATAAGAAGAACTTTGAACAGCATTCTCCCAGCACGATGATAGTCCGTTCCACCTAAAACAAATTTTCTGAATTAGGCCGGCTGCTTTCCACTTACGCGGGGTTTTTTCGCGCGGAAAATTTTAAATGCTTTAAAATTTTTATTAGTCTACACTTGGGTTAACAAAACATACTAAAATATGCGGAAATCTAAGTTCTTTCGATTTGCATGTTTACCTACTTTTCCAAATAAGACATATGTAAGGACTTTACCTGCATGCATGCATGTACGTGTGTATTAAAACGCGTTAGAAGCCCTAAAAACTAAAATATATCGGTATATATGCGTGTATATATCTCACTTAATAACTTAAGGCACGATCATTATTCTTGCGCAGAATACTTCAACAAATAACCTTAGGATTGGAATATATTAGTCGATGAAACTAGGTTAATGACGTTTACACAAAGTACAGCCCTGTACGACGTGTAGTAAAGAATGTTCCTACCTGTTTCTCCTGTTTTATTGATTGAGTCTTGCCTGAACAAACGTTATATATATCAGCCGTTTCTAGCTAATGCAAATTATTTGATTTGCATCAGGTCTGCAGACAGGCTATATTTACAGTGAAGATCAGAATTCGATATTGCTGCACCTGACGCGGGTAAATTGATCTCACGTTTCCGTCTTTGAAAGCAGTGTTGAAAGTTTCGACATGTTTCAATTTAAGGTCAAGTGCATAAAAATAAAAATCCTGTAGTTTTATCAACAGGAAAATATTACATCCGGACGTATATCCTTTCTGAGGTCATGGCCTGACGCTACTGTACTTTTGCTATGGCGCTCCGATGTTTTCCCAAATTGGAAAAATTGTCCAGAATAAGTCAGAATATGTACTATAAAATCGGTTAAAGTCATATCGATTTGTTGTTAAAGGGTTATAGATGATGTTAGCCTTAGACTAAGTGAGTGCAAATCGGTCACTTAATTATATTTTGAAAGAATGACGTAAGGATTCTTGTATTTTAAACAGCAATAACAACACGCATTTAGTTATTTTGTTTAAAGATACACTGAGTATATACATAAAATTTCTGTCAGGTTTTTGAAAAGAAATTTAACGTCAACAGGCAAGCGAGATAGCCGTGCAGTTGCCAAACAATTTTAACAACAATGACATTATATTTCATTAAAATTTAAAAATAGTATACACATTTGCTTTTTATTATGTAATTCGACTTCCTGTCTGACATTCGTCGTCTGCGTGGCGTGTATGAATTTGAAGCTTAATGTAAAGGCCGGTGTCCTAGCGGATATAGTGTCCCCCGCAGAAAGTGTCCCCCCGGACACTGTCCGCTAGCGGATTATGTCCCTCCGGACACTATCCTCTAGCGGATTATGTCCCCCTGGACACTATCCGCGACGCGGATAATGCCCCCCTTCGCGAATAGTGTCCCCCCGATAAAAACAACTAAAGAAGATTTAGTTCTTTGGTCGATCACGATTACGTGATTGAAAAAGTTCTAAATTTGTATTTCGAATTTTAGTGTTATTAGTGTTTCGAATTTAAACATGTTATTACACAATATCATAACTTTAATATACGACATAAACATGACTAATGACTTGCAAGGCATTCCTCAAAAACAAAAGCGCTCATTAGCTGCACAATGGCAGGATTAATCAATATTACACAAAAGCATTTCACGAATGCCCAGGCACAATGGCTGTATGACTCACAAAGAAAAGCCGCAAAACAACTGTATAAAGAGTTGCCAGTTGCCAAACAGTTGTCCACTTATTTTCAAAAGTGATCTGCTGGAGTTTAGTATGGAGAACGAGTCAACATTGTATCAGCGAATATACGATTATCTACGAAATGAGAAATATCCGGATGAGTTTACGAAACCCCAGAAACGCAGCTTGAGAGAAAATGTATTACTAAGCAAATTTTTTATATAAAATATATTTTCTAGCAAATATTAACTTTTGTTTTGGACCTTCACGTGGGGGACACTATCCGCGGTAAAGTAATTAAAGGGGACACTATCCGCTAGCGGATAGTGTCCGGGGGGACACTATCCGCGGGGGGACACTATCCGCTGTAACACCGGCGCTCACTAGATCTATGTGCTTAGCAAAAAGTCATTCGTGGCCATCGGCGTAAGCCAGTTGCTCTCGTGTGCGGGCGACTTTTCCTGCGACTAGCTTTTGGCACAATGACGAAAGTCACTGGAAAAGTCGCCCGCACACGAGAGCAACTGCCTTACGCCGATGGCCACGAATGACTTTTTGCTAAGCACATAGCTCTAGTGTGCGCCGGCCTTAAACGTTCTCACAATATATAATTAGGGATATTTATATTCATATATTGTGCTTGCAAGAGGCATGGATTCCAATTTAGCTTGATGATGTTCGGTTTGCAATCGACACACATTGAATTTCTATTGAAATATACAGATATTTTTATTGAAATATACGAATAAAATAGAGGTTTAATGAATATATGCTATATGTGTATGCAGCACTCTATAGCTTTGCTGTTTTTGTTTCTATATTCAATGTTATTTACCACGGTTCAATAGCTTGTATTCAAGGGTATACCAAATGGATAATTGTAAAAAAGACTTGCAAGGTTTATTTCTGTCCTTCTTTTTTTCAACATTCAAGCTAACTGCGGAAATAGCAGTCAACAGTTTTGGTAGTTATCATCGAAATCCCGGAAATCATGAACATTCTATACTTCGCTTGTCAATCTTATTCCCATTGTATTACTTTGGACTCCTGACAAGTCAGGAAACAAGTTGATTCAAAAAATAATTTAAAAAATTCGTATTTTCTGAAATTAATTTATTTTGTTCATTTGGAATTTGCGAAGGATGAGTATAGTGTAGGATCACATTTCGCAGGAAAGCTTTGTCAGTTTGAGGTCAACATGGTTAAAAAGTTGAAAGAAACAATTAAGCTCTTCCAGTTAGCCTTCAACTCCGAGGAATTCAATTAAAAATATTCATACCTTTCAAGGAGAGTGGCAGCAAAGAATATAAATTATAATTAAACAAATCACCAAGAGGGTAACCTTGCAGTTAGGCTTCCTGTAAGGTCAACTGATGCAATATTTTTCTAAATAATTTTTCAAAACCAATAACAACTTTATTCAATCGCATGTTCATGCAAATTTTTCAAGAGCACGAAAAACATTGCTTTCTGGATTGAAATATGTTTAGTTTTTAGGTTTCATCTAAATAAAAATAATTTAAATTTGGACAGATGGAAAACTTTCGTCTCTCGTATGCCACTTGCAACTTGCAACTGGGTCCATTTAGTTCCTTAGAAACATGATAGCAATTTTATTTAGTTGCATTTTCATGCAAATTTTCTTTCGCACGAAATAAATAAAAAATCAGAAATATCTTGAACAGGTGAAAAAAACTGATTAGTTTTCTCTTGCATGTAATAATTGAAAATGAGAAATGTGTTGAACAGGTGTAACAGGTCCTTTTGGCAGTAAGCCTACGCCGGCTACCCTAAGTAAAAGATGTAGAGCGGTTTTGAAATGGGCTGTTCTGTGTTTCTCCTGCTTTCAACATGCGACCTATAGTTCGGTATATTGTTCATATTTATTAATAAGAACATTTACGACACAAAATTTTCATAGCTGGGCTGGCTACGCCGCTGTGAACGACGCGACCATAACGCCTAGTGGGCGTCTTGTTATTATCTAAGTCGACTTCCTGCCTGACATTCGTCGTCTGCATGGCGTGTATGAATTTGAAGCTTAATGTGAGCGTTCTCACAATATATAATTAGAGATATTTATATTCATATATTGTGCTTCCAAGAAGGATGGATTCCAATTTAGCTTGATGATGTTCGATTTGCAATCGACACACATTGAATTTCTATTGAAATATACAGATATTTTTATTGAAATATACGAATAAAATAGAGGCTTAATTAATATGCTATATATGTATGCTGCATTCTATAACTTTGCTGTTCTTATTTCTATATTCAGTGTTATTTACCAGGGTTCAATAGCCTATATTCAAGGATATACCAAATGGATGATTGTAAAAATGCTTGCATGGTTTATTTCTGTCCCTCTTTTTTCAACATTCAAGCTAACTGCGGAAATAGCTTCAACAGTTTTGTTTTGGCACACATGCACACATGCATGCAATCCGTTGATATTATAGATTTTGCACACATGCACACATGCATGCAATCCGTTGATATTATAGATTTTAATTAAAACCTTTGCGGTCATGCTGTCTATAGTTTTCATTATGAAAAGAATGATTTTTAACTTGAATATGGATTAATCACAAGAAAGGAATTTTTTGGAACGTTGTAAAAATACTAGGATACCGTGGGTTTATCGCAATTTTTTGTCCATTTGGTACTGATCAATAGACATGTCATTGCAACGACATGCATGTCATTCGCTACCTGAAAGACTGATCCTTTCGAATGTGTAAAAATTTCGTTTATAGATTGAGTATAGTTGAAGTATAATCGCATTGAAGTTGGATTACATTTTTTATACACCCTGTATAATATGAGCGATCGATTCTCATTTGAGCAATAAGCATGCATATAGCCCTTTCCTGGAAAAAGGTTATTTTACGTAAATTGCAGAAATACATTTATGCCATGAAAAAGGGTATGGTGTAAAGAGCAATCGATGAGAAATACAGAGCTAAGTTTTAAGATGAATTTGCTCTAAATTCTACTTTCCAAATTCGGAATTTCCCAGCTTTAAAATTAATAAATAATGGCTACATATGGTTATTATTATTATTCTGTTTTCATTAAAAGTCTGCCTGCTAATTATCAGTCTTTCCTTAATATTCCTAGAAAAATAATTGCAGATTTCTTCGAAGTTACGAGAACGATATAGGCTACAAGGCATATTTTTTTAATCAGGGACTATATATACATATACGAGGTCACCGCTGAAGAACAGAAGAAACGTTTTTGCTAGAAAAAATTAAATGACCAAATTTCATATATAAATTGTTTATGCCATTGTTTTATTTATTTGCATTATAAATAATAAATGCGATTATAAATAATAAATTAATTCCCGCGGTCACAATAAAGGCAGGCACCTCCTTTAAATTGGAAAAGTAGTAACTGAACTCCCACGCAAAGGAGTTTAACTTCGACCACTATATGTATATATGATATAAAGCAGTTAGCAATTATTAGTGAAAAGTCGACTGAGAAAGCTTCAGAAAAAGTCATTGTTGAAATATTTAAAAGGAAAAAACTCGATCAGCCTTCCAGGTAAGCCCTGAACCCTGAAATTATAACTAGGAATTTTACTTTTCTTTATGCATTTAAGGGTTGTATATAAGTAATACCATATCTCTTTTAGCGATAGTGATAGAAATACTCAAAGTTCCAGAACTATCTTTGCTGATAGAAAATATTCGTGAACAAGAACCACCCTGCGTGTCCATGGGGCACCTACTTTTCCCTTTCCAGAACAAAGAATTTAATTCCTCTATTTTTGGAATATTTGTTTAGAGAATACAAAGCAAAGCTTTCGCTCCGTTAAACGGTCTCTCTTTAATATTTTTCGACGTGCGCGATGATAATAAAGAAATTTTAAAATGATATCAAAATGCGATGTTTGTTTCGGATTTTAATTCCTATGAAACGTGTCGTCGCGCAAGTATAGCGACGTTTCGTGCGTTAAGATAAGAAAATATTTCACACGATTCCACAAAAAAAGACGCACGTGCACAGCGTCAGGTCGGTCGGATAACATTTTTAGCTATTTAGCCGTGCCAATAAATTTAGTGTAGTGCATGCATGTAAACAGGGCTCTATATATGCCCGTGAATCTCTTACTTCTAAACACGTTTTCCCTTGCCGCATAATGCTGTTCCTATAGCGTCAGATGTGATGCTTACGCCCTGCCGAACTTTTCCCGCATTGACTTCGCCGTTCATTCAAAATTAAAGCATATATGCACTTGTATCAAAACGCAATTTTGGTGCAATATAACTCATCTTCTTCACCATGGGTTATTACCTTGACGTGGTGGTGAAGCTTGCGAGGCTCAGTGACCTTTAGAGCTATGCCGGCTGGGACCTTGGTCCCTGGCAGGTTCAACCTTGCCGGATTGGTCAAGAGGTAGAGCCCAGACAGAGAATAACCCACCGTTCCTACCGGTAGTAGGTTGAGCTTGGGGCCAATCACCCTTTCTCGTAAAAAAAAACAACCTGGATTACGGAAACCTTAAAATAAGGCCCAATTTCCCTTAAAGGGAAAAGGACAAGATGATGATGATGATAACTCATCTTGCAATATAAGCGGTCTTCTGGAAATTGGTATGGGGTTTCGACAGTTCCTGCAGTCCGAAACCTTCTTCATGTTTTGCTCCATGCTCTCATTTCATTGCGCTGGATTGTGCTTGCCGCGCGGGTACATGCATATAGCGGGTACATGGATTTCGATTCGGAAAGCTTTGCTGGAAGAGTTCTTCCAGAAGCACAGATATTGCACGTTAGGTATACCAAAAAATTTGACGACAATGAAAATCCTTCGCTCAACTGTACCATTTTCGCTTAATTTTCGCATCTAAGCCTGATTCGAATGTTATCATTACCGATATTATAACTTTTTTCCATTCGAATTTTGTAATTTGCTCAAGTTCCTAAAGGATATCAACTTTTCGATTTTCAATACCTTTTTTGTCTCCTTAATCTTAATTACTTCAATTCAAGATTTTCCTGCCACTTCGTTCTGCTTTATCTTGGGTTTTCAAATTGTTAATTTATATTTTATACGCGAGGTAGGAGATCTTCACAAGCTTTAACTATTATTTCTAAATGTTCACTTCTTGATCAGCTTTTGCTTCAAGTCTTCGTCGTTTTAGTCGTGTCTTCTTAGTCTGTTTTTGTCTTGTCGAGCTTCTTCAACGTTTCATACGGCTTTACTCCGTTGGTCTTTTACTCTGAAGGTTCTGTTGCTGTGCGCCTTTTATAATAAAATTTGAGGGAATCTTGAAGACGCCCTATGCAAAGTGGCGTGATCCACACTATCCAATCAACGTTGTAGGTTACAAGTGTGGGTTGGCGTTAGAGGCTCGCTCCAGCTCTCGTATTTTGTTTACTTAAGGTCGTTGACGCACTAGTCGAGTTCGTCTTTTGCTTAATCGATCATTGTTAAAACTTGTTCACAACTTAAAATATTTATCAACAACTTAAAGTACAATTATCAAATTATTATTTTGTGAACCATATCTCAAAACTTAAACTATCTTACAAATAATTTTATCTATTTAAGCTTTTCGTGACCTTAGGCTTTAAGTGCTTAACCGAGGAAAATATAACAGAGGAATGATTGACACAAACAAGTATCCGCCTATAGAAGTTATGTTCTTGAGTCGTGACACTTGAACTTTGTACGACAGTACTATTCTTTGGCAGGAAGCCTATGGGCTGTCACCTTATGACAGGAAAAGTAATTTTGTGATTCCGAAGGGTCATAATAATATTTACTTTACACGTCATTTTATGTGACATGTTCCCCAAGTAATTTCCTCATCTACATTGACCTTCTATTTTTTTACAATGCTAATTGCTAAATAACATTATATGTGCGCATTTCGTAACAAAATTCTAGAATTCGGTATAACGACTATTCTTTGCTTTTTGGGACCTAACTGTGTTGACAAAAAACAGACAAAATTAATAATTCACAAATATTCACAAATTTGCAATTGTAAATACCTGGCAAAAGCAAGTTCTAGTTAAATATTAATGTCTGGCAATTAATACGCAAGAAGCATGATAATGAAATTGAGGCATACAGTAATATCGGGTTTTGTCATGGGGAGGAGGGTTGTATAAAATGAGCAGTTGAGTAGAAATACGCATCATTTACCCATGGTATGCTTTTTGACTTTCAGAAAATACAAAAATGTCGACTGAATTCATTTACATAGCGCTCCTGACCAACAGCTTAGAAAAAGTCCACGACTGCATCTTTCAAAATATGGAACAAATATTTTGACTAGAAAATCAAGTAAGATAGAGCTGTACGAATGCATGACCAAACTCAAACTCATGCAGTTTTGAATTTACCTCTAGCAGCTCTTTATAGCAACCTACGCGGCTATTGCGGATAAAATTGCCCGGAAAATATATTAAAAATATCGCTTCTGTATTGAAATATACATGTAAGTGATGTAACATGTTTATTGGATTGGTTTGGATGCATGCACTTGGGATGAAGAGCATTAGGAGAAGGATAAAAAAACGTTGCCGAGCAATTTGGATGAATATTGCGTATGATATGGCTATAGCGCTATATACCTGCAGCTTTTCTCTATTTCGTTTATTGTAAAAAAGTAAAGCTGCATGGGGGCGAGGCTAACTCAGCTTCTGCTCAATTTTTGTTCATTTTTACTTTACATCAGACAAACATGCAGTAAAGCTTCAGACAACATCAAAGAATTTTCAAGTTACAACATTCAGTAAGGATAGAGGCCGGTTGCTAATTCTATATGCACTCACTGCTGTGTATTCAACTTGCAATAGATTCCATGACAACATTGAATATCAACATAATTTTAAGTCATAAAACTTTGATGGGGTCTTTTCACAACTTTGTGTCCCACGCGCCCTCTCTCGATTTCAACCAATCAAAACGAATCGTAATCTCATGTGATTATTTATGATTGTCCTATTGGCTGTTTCTTCGTCACTTTAATTATTCGTCCTCAATTTACTGGTTCGTTCGAGTTAATGCTTCGCCGTCGGACTGTGCTCTGATATATTTTAGTGTATATAGATCAATAACTTCTTATTAACCGAGCGCGAGGTTTTTACCGAGAAATATCTGGCCGAGAAGAAGGAAATTTTGAAGTAGTTGACGAAAAAGCATCACCATTTAAGAAATAGAAAACATTGTCCGGGAAAAACTGTTTCTATTGTAAACAGGAAAAAATGTTTTTATTTCTTTTATACTAGAAATACATGCATGAAGCAACCCCTCGCTCTTTCAAATCAAGTACACAATTTCCTGAGCTAACGTCAACTAAATTTATATGGTTTCTATATTTTCTCGTAATTGTTAGGAATAATCGTTTTAACGGATGCGAATTGTCTGGATTTAAAATCATACCTGCCAGATACCTGCCAAATTTTAATAGCTATGAATTGAATCAAATATCTTTGCATATAATGTGCGACTTTGCATAAATAAGCATAATATACAATAACTTCGCCGGAGAAGTTTTCAGGCAGTCGCTAAACCACATTTGCATGAAAGTTGATCGAGGAAATGAGTTGAATAAATTCGTATTTTCCGAAATTAAATTTATTTTGTTCATTTGGAATTTGAGAACGATAAGTATAGCTATATAAAATATATTTCTTCTCAGAGATTCACATTTCCCAGGAATGCTTTGTCAGTTTTAAGGTCGATTTGTGAACCGCAACTCAGGTCTCCAAGTTACTCTTCAACTCTGAGGAATATTCAATTCTATTTCAAAATATTTCTATCATACCTTTATTACATACATGCAAGCAGCTATGACTGCAGAGCAGGGGAGGGCAATGTAGAGCAATGTCAAACATTGAAACAAACATTAAAAAACTTCCGTGTAGCCACCCACAAACGCGCGACGAGATAGCCTGGAAAAATCGTCAAAGCTAATCGTGATAATTTCAATATCTTCATATTTTTCAAAGATTCGATAAAATGTTCTCCCGTGTAGCGTCTCAACTGTATATAAACACGACGCGAAGAACCGTTTACTGGCCAATGAGATGCGATTATATTTGCTTGAACAAACGATATTTATATCAGCCGTTTCTAGCTAATGCAAATTATTTTACTTGCATCAGGTCTGCAGACAGGCTATATTTATAGTGAAGATCAGAATGCGATATTGCTGCACCTGACGCGGGTAAAATGATCTCATGATTTCCGTCTTTGAAAGCAGTACATGTTGAAAGTTTCGACATGTTTCACTCAAGGTCATGCAAGTGCATAAAAATAAATAAGGAATCATTAATTCCCACGTTCTTTTGTATTTATAACAAATATTTGTTAAAACTGAATTAAAATCAGTTCGAATTTCGCCGTTATTTCTATTCTGGTGATATACATCTAACTCTATACCTTTTTTAATTAATAGGTGCGTTTTTTGGCCACTTATACAGGGTGAGTCAAAAAAAAGTCCCCCCTATTGAAATGAAGCCTTTGTTGATTTGAATGCATGATCAACGCAGTAGTGTGTAAATAGCATAGTTATTAGGTTGAGGCATTCAAATAAAGCGTCTTGCTTTCAATTGGGTTTATCATAATATTAAGGCAATCAGATTCTAACAAAGGCTTGATTTCAATAGAGGGGACTTTTTTCTGACTCACCCTGTATACATATAAGTAGTTTTGATTTAAATGTCTGCGAGTGGGCGTCAAACAAAGAATGTGCGGAATGTATTGGATGATTGAAATGTATGGGCTGAGAAATATACATGGATTTCAAGCTGACGCTATGTTGTGACATTTGCCTTGTATACAATGTTTTTAGTCGTGCATTGTTTTTGGTAATGAGCATGTGTTTATAATCTGGCAGTTGCAACTGTCTGTAATTCTGCCATTCCATGTGGCTGATTTTGTGGCTGATAATACATGCACTTTGCTTAGTGATTTGCAACTGTGGTTTACCTTAACTGAATTTATATTGACGATGTTAAAGCCAAACAGGTGGGAATATTTCGAAAGTTAAAAAAAGCTATGTTTTCACTTTTAGATAATAATGAAAAAGGTGCCTAGAGAAGTGATAACATCCGTTTCGATGGCGGATAGCAGTGACTGTCTTACAGGTCAAGTTCGAAAGCTTAGAAGCAATGCGATTCGAAAAAAAGAAACGAAAGAAGTTATAAGTAAGATTGATCACTAAATAAGACCAAGTTCTTCCCGTCAAATTTCCCTAATTTAAAATGAAGACTGGTTGATGTATAGCCATGTTCAATTAAATAGGAACAATATGTCCGCGCATGCAAAGATTGTAGCAGGCTTGCCTGCAATGCTGACTATGAGTATAGCGTTCATTTAACTATTTATATTGTGAATTTACGGCAATAGGCTGTTAGTGTAAATTTCGGTCTGTTTCCAAATATTTTTAATAATTTTGAAACTAATATGAATAGAATAGAGTCTTGAAATCTGTTTCATATTAGATTATCCCCAATTATAGTGATATTTTCGCCCCTGTTTGTAGCAACTATAGTGTTCTCAGAAACAATCGAGAAAATTAGAAAACTGCCGGAGAACGCTATTAAGGTGGCTCCATATAATTTGGGAAATATGGCAAGAACATCTTACGTCTGCGTTTTTATTAAACTAAAGTATGTTGTGAAATATTTTTTTCAAAATTTCCCCTGGTAACAAAATTTAGTCCTGGTAACAAAAAGAGCGATCCTAAATATATGAACTTTTTCACTGACGCCATCTTGTTACTTGTCTTTGTTCTCATAGCTCGAGGAGTAAAACGCGAGTTTGAGCGGAATCAAGGCAACAGGAAAATAACAAGGTAACAGAAATCATACTCCTTGAGTTATTCATTAAAAAAAATAAGATAGATAGTGTGAACTTCTGCTGCGAACGGCAGACTTTAACTTCCAACAGGGTAAACTTCCAACCAAGGTAATTATTACTAGGAACCACAAAATCTGTCTGTCTTGTCTCTGTTCGTCCGTCCGTCCGTCCGTCCGTACGTCCACCCGTCCGTCCGTTCGTTATAAATAACGTTATAAAAAACTAAATAAACATGAAGTTATAAATAAATAAACAAACACGATTAATGGTGTTTTAAATAAATATATGTTATTGACTGAACGAGAGGTCCGTACAGGAGGATACTGGTCGAGTTCTTTTTTCGCTTGTATGGACCGAGCCTTTAGGCGAGGTCCATACAAGCGAAAAAAGAACGAGACCAGTATCCTCCTGTACGGACCGAACAAGCTCAGTCAATAAACTATTTATTATATGACTAAAAACGAGTAAGAGAAACCTGGCTGGTCCGTACTGTTGGTTACCGACCGCTCAGGAACCAATCAGAATGCTTGATTTTAGTTGATGGACGGATGAACTATTCTAGTCATATAATAAATGATACTTATGATTGTTATATATTTTCAGTTTCACAAAAAAAAGAAGAGTCGCAAATCAGGTGTATGGTGTTCAGCTGCTTCGTTGCACACGGCCGGAAAGCAGTACAAATCTTGATGTTATGGACCATGTTTACGGGGACGTAAGAAATAAGCCACGCGGTAGGTTGATGCTGCAGAAATTATTTCTAGCGTGTTTTGCTTTTAGTTTGCAGTATTGTGGTGAGTGATAACGTAGTAAGTAATTAATTGTCCAAATTCATTGATTAGAAGGTTATTCAATCAGTCTATATAGAGCCTTTTTTTCACATAAAATATCGAGAAATCAAAGTCGTTACTGTAAATTTAACAACATCCACTTCTCATGCATGTGCATTAAGTGTAGTAGTGCAAAGTGCATGCAATAAAATCTATATCCGGCATGCATACATTGCTTTTAGCTCAGGCAAATGATCACATGGGTTGGGCACCCACAGAATTATTTGATTCTAGAAATTTTGACACAAGTTTTTAATTCTACCGGAATTCGCACAATATTTGCTGATACTGTTAAGTCGGAAAATTGATATTAGTATTTCTCGTGAGAATTTCTATGAGTTTTGCTCTCGCCAAATGTCATACGCTGAAAATTTAATATGTATAGATAGAGGCTGGAGACAAAAACAGTTTGAAAAGATGGTATTTAACGACCAAACCGTGAAAAAGAAATACCTAAACGAATTAAAAAGGTAACTATGAATAAGTCATTTTTTTGAACATTTAGGACAAGCAAAACCCGGTTTTGCAACAAGATAAGTGTGCCCATGCAATTTTTTTTTCAGGTTCTTATTACAGTAAACCATAAACACTTATCATTCAATTAAATAGATTTAAATGGTTTGAAAGTTCTAAAAAGGTTCAGGATAAGGAATGCCGTAAACATAGTTTGGAAATTGTCTGCAAATTTGGCAAAGTACCTCGCATCCATGACATCGCAAAATTGTTTGGGGAAGAAAACCTTCCTTTCATTACCTATGAAGAGTGTAAGTTTGCTTACTATTATATCCTACAAAAACTAACTATCATTTTTAAAGGGGCACATTCTACAATTGTAGATTTAAAAACTCATGTCGATAAACGCTAACAATGGACCATTCCCTTCTTAACTTAATTAAAACTAGAGAAAATAAGTAAAAGTGGTGAGTTTTGTTTGGAAAGTTTCAAAGTGTAAAAAATTTAACTCTTCATGCGAAGTTGGCAAATTTCGTGTAACGTACAGAATATTTAAAATTATATAACTCATATAACCCATAAATTCATCGATAAATATTTCATTATTATTCTTACTAGTTCCAAAAAACGATTGGTTTGAAGAAATTATATTTGATGAGAAAAGCAGAATGAGGGAGACTTACAAGAGTAAATTGTCCAGGTAACCAATGAAGGCTAAATCAAGATTTAAAAAATAAACTCAAATTGTTATTTTTGAAAGCAATTAGAGAAGAGCATGATCTACGAGGATATCACAAAATGCGTGGACCTGGATTAATTACCATATGTAGTGATAAACAACATTGCATTTTCGCACTTAAGCTTCGTGTACATTGCTGACCCCGAGTGGAGTCCACGCATACCATCATCCGTATCCGGCAGATTGAAACGTACAGGCATTTGGGGTTTTTTTACCCCAGGTGGGGGTAACTTATTCAAAGCCTTTACAATATTTTTGCACAAACGGTTTCAAACATGAAACCCTCATTCATGATCATCAGAATGTTTCTTAATAAAATTATTTTTAGAGTTTTCCAATTTGAATATCGGTTGTCTCAAGAAAGTGTTCGCTTTATCCTATTATGGAAGAATTATCTAAACTTAGGTATACGGCGCTCGATACCCAATCCAATGTTGGGTGAGATTTTGAGTGCATTTGAGTGTACTCTTAAAGTTATGACAAGTCAAATAGATATAATTTTTGTTTTGTTTTTTCACTTGTTTATTAGATTGTCCTGGGTAAAACACTTCAGTATTCGTTTTGACAGAAACAAAGATAAAACGTGGAAAATATACATCACCTATTATCAAGAACAAGAACCGTGCATGGAAGATCTGGAGAAAATATTCGGTGATAACATATTTTGTTTTGTTGATCTTATCCAAGAACGAGTCGATGATGATAAATATTCTGGCTTTCTTCGAGGACCAAAATCAGGGGATGGAGTAAACAATGATGTAGCTTCCGGAACAATCGGAATTTTGCAATTGAGTGCTGGAGTTAAAAGCTCAAAAAATCATTACGCCACGACCTGCTATCATGTGTGCTACAACAAAAAATTGTCAGAAGATTTTCGCGAAGACCATAAGGAAATGAAGAAAGACTACGACAATGGCTCGCCAGAATGTGTTAATGTTACCTATATGTATTCAAATGAAAACGGAACTGAAAGTCTTGGTACGTTTGCTCGTGGTTTATACAACGACGAACACGATATTGCCCTCATCGAACTTAATGAATTAGATTGCAAGGATGCTATCACCTTTCTCAGTAAGGAGAAATTGGAAGAGGTTTTACTTAGTGAAGAGGAAGCAGGCTATAAGTTAAGAGAGAAGCTTAAGGAACATGGAAAGGTTCTTGTTGGAAAATTTGGTCACGTGACTAATCATACAGAAGGAGAGCTGGTTTCAATCGATGGTGGGCCACTGGGGAATGGCATGAACAGCGCTTTTTATGGGGTTAGAAGAATGCGAGGTAAAGGAAATTTTGCAGAGGAAGGTGATTCGGGGTCTTTGGTGTACATGATATGTGATGGCAAAAAGTTCCCGTTTGCTTACGTACAGGGCATACACGGAGGTCTTTATTGCTGCCCCAATTTGAAATCCGGTTTGGAAGCCATGAACGTCTCTGCTGTACCCTGCCTTGGTACATGCAGTCAATGAATTGTATTGAATACTAGATCAAACTGCTTGAGTTACAATCAGACTTAATCAATAACATGAGGGCATGGTAAATATAAAATAATACCTCAGCAAACATTTAGTAAGAGCATGGTAAATATAAAATAATACCTCAGCAAACATATAGTAAGTGCATGGTAAATATAATAATACCTCAGTAAACATATAGCAAGAGTATGGTAAATATGAAATAATACCTCAGCAAACATTTAGTGAGAGCTAGTAAATATAAAATAATACCTCAGCAAACATTTAGTAAGAGCATGGTAAATATAAAATAATACCTCAGCAAACATATAGTAAGTGCATGGTAAATATAATAATACCTCAGTAAACATATAGCAAGAGTATGGTAAATATGAAATAATACCTCAGTAAACATTTAGTAAGTGCATGGTAAATATAAAATCATACCTCAGTAAACATATAGCAAGTGCATGGTAAATATAAAATAATACCTCAGCAAACATATAGCAAGTGCATGGTAAATATAAAATAATACCTCAGTAAACATATAGCAAGTGCATGGTAAATATAAAATAATACCTCAGTAAACATATAGCAAGTGCATGGTAAATATAAATAATACCTCAGTAAACATATAGCAAGAGTATGGTAAATATAAAATAATACCTTAGCAAACATATAGCAAGTGCATGGTAAATATAAAATAATACCTCAGTAAACATATAGCAAGAGTATGGTAAATATAAAATAATACCTTAGCAAACATATAGCAAGTGCATGGTAAATATAAAATAATACCTTAGCAAACATATAGCAAGTGCATGGTAAATATAAAATAATACCTCAGTAAACATATAGCAAGTGCATGGTAAATATAAAATAATACCTCAGTAAACATATAGCAAGTGCATGGTAAATATAAAATAATACCTCAGTAAACATATAGCAAGAGTATGGTAAATATAAAATAATACCTTAGCAAACATATAGCAAGTGCATGGTAAATATAAAATAATACCTCAGTAAACATATAGCAAGAGTATGGTAAATATAAAATAATACCTTAGCAAACATATAGCAAGTGCATGGTAAATATAAAATAATACCTTAGCAAACATATAGCAAGTGCATGGTAAATATAAAATAATACCTCAGTAAACATATAGCAAGTGCATGGTAAATATAAAATAATACCTTAGTAAACATTTAGTAAGTGCATGGTAAATCTAAAATAATACCTCAGTAAACCTATATTACTATAGGTAAAAATAAAATGATACCCCAAGGAAAGAAAAAAGGGAGTCCCCGGCCCCCAAACCCAAAACTACTTAAATCACCCATAACAGTGTAACACCCTGTAGGGTACTTTAGAATGGGTACAGAAATGGATTGATAACAATATTTAAATTTACCATGACCTTCAACATGTCCCCTTCTCTAGCTGTATTTAGCATTTTATAGGTTGTGTTAAATCCCCACGGAAAAAAAAATCGTGCATAGGTAATTTAAATTTGATTTCAACAGTTTTGGGTTTTTTTGGGACACACTGTAGTGACTGTACGATGAAATGCAGGTACATCATGCTCCAATAAACGATAATAAGGATAACCAACAATTAGCAAGTGCATTGGAACAAATAAATTAAATTATATCAGACAGGGCCGTAGGAAGATGTTTAAAGTTAGGGGGGCTAATCCTCTAGCGCCGAAGGCGTGGGGCACAAGTAGGGGGTCCAGGGGGGGGTCCAGCTGTCTCCTAAACGAGGTAACGCTAGCTAAGGTCATTGTTGCAAACTCAAAACGTGTGCACTGTGCAACGGTCCAGGATTTGGGGAAATTCTCAGGGGGGCTTAGCCCTCTGCTTCTAAAAGTTCTCAAGCCCCCCTGCCCCCGTGGTTCGTACGGCCATTATATCAGATAATTTTGGTTAGTGCATGGTAAATATAAATATCTCAGCAATAAATATGGAAGCAAGCATTTAGTAATTGCATGCATGGTGGATATAATTGTTAAATATATCAGCACCTTTCAGCACCCTATTATAAATAGATGTAGAAGTAATCATATCAGCAATAATGTAAGCGATAATGTAAGTAAACAGTATGTATCTACAAACGAATAATAGGGAGGTTAAGATCTACGTCCACTATCAGTACCGATACGAAAATACATGACATATCACTGTTTGGCAGCGCGGAAATTTTAAGGCGTTAAGATTGCGACTTCTGTAAGAAATAAATAAACATGGCGCCGAGTATATAGCGCCTATATTCACATCAAAACTCTAATCAAAATCCTCACCAAATAAAGCAGAAACATTATACAACTAAAAACTAAATAATATTATTAGAAAAGTACTGCAGAAAATGACAATAATACAGTAAATATAATTCGATGCTTCGGCGCCTACCTATCCATTTCCATGATTTTCAGCCCCAAAACTGTACTCGCGTCTTGCGACTTTCAGTGTCACACATTTTAGAGGACTGTTACGTCTGCGCATGCGCCAGACTGAATATTGGTATCGGAAGTCGATCTTAACCAACCTCCTATAAGTTATTTATTGTAAACGAATATATATAACAACTTGGCACGGACGTTGTGTATAAGTGATGGTAGTAGCTATCACTGCGCCTTTGTGGACAATGGCTTTATGCTTTGTGTGTCATAGTTATAAATCAGAGTTTGATTTTGTGCTTCAGTAAGTTCAGTTATAATTTCAGTCGTATTTAACAACCATTTGTTTGTTAATAAGTAAGTTTTTGTAAGCATGCAAAAGCAAAAAAATACATTGAATAACACCGGCAATCTTTATTTTCTATTTATGATTTCTTTAACATCGCATTCGCGACTTCGGCGCATCGTTTCTGCATGCTTAGAGAGCCCACTGATTTTAAAAGAGGCCTGCTGTTAAAAACTTTTCTGGACGCGTATAGGATCACATTTCGCAGGAACGTTTTGTCAGTTTGAGGTCAACATAACGAAAAAATTTTAGGAAACAATTCAGCTCTTCCAGTTAGTCTTTAGCTCCGAGGAATTCAATTAATAATATTTTTAACAGTGGCAGTAAAGAATATAAATTGTAATTAAACTACTGATCACGAGGGGCAACCTTGCAGTTAGGCCTATTGTAAGGTCAAGTGACGCAATATTTTTCTAAATAATTTTTCAAAACCAATAACAACTTTATTCAATCGCATGTCTATGCAAATTTTTCAAAAGCACAAAAAACATTGCTTTCTGGATTGAAATATTTTTAGTTTTTAGGTTTTGTCAAAATACAAAATTAAATTTAAAATGGAAAATGTTCGTCTCTCGTAGCAACTGCTTCCAGCTGGGTCCATGCATTTAGTTCCTTAGAAACATGATAGCAATTTCATTTAATTGCGTGTTCATGCAAATTTTCTTTCGCATGCAATAAATAAGAAATGTGTTGAACAGGTGAAACAAAAGTTAGTTCAGAAAATTGATTCGGCATACAATATCTTGAGTTTAACGGAATATATATCGAAGTTCCGAGAAAAAGCATCAGTAAAAGTTGATATTCCAGAAGACATCTGAAAGAAATAATTGCCATTGGCTTCAGCACAAGGTTAGTTTCGAACTTCGTAGGATTAAATTATCCACTGCATGCAGTTTCCTAGGGAAGATATGGGTTCATGTACGTAGTTTTCGAGTGTTTTAATGTAACTAAGCAGGAGAGATAGTACGGCGAAGTTACGAAGGCCCTCAGGTCGAAACGTCGAGAAGTGTTTTGTCTATTTTAGGCAGTTGTTACACGTCCACATTTGATGCTAAGTTGTTTGAAGACGCTGCCACGCTATAGTCCCTGGTTATATTGGAACGTATTTCCACAATATACTTTAATTTTACTAGTCAATTGATGCTGTTTGTATCTGTAAACGCTTGAGAACATTAGCGTACTGTAGGTAGGCACTACGATAATCGATATATAGAGAGACGAAATCATAGGCTTAGCGCTATATTCACGCGGCTTTTGCGGATAAAATTGCCCGGAAAATATATTAAAAATATCGCTTCTGTATTGAAATTTACATGTAAGTGATGTAACATGTTTATTGGATTGGTTTGAATGCATGGTCTCGGGATGAAAAGCATTAGAAGACGGATAAAACCAAGCAACATGAAAATTGCGTATGATATGGCTATAGCGCTATACCTACAGCTGTTCTCATTTCCGTTTATTGTAAAAAAGTAAAGCTGCATGGGGCGATGTTTTCTGCTCAATTTTTGCTCATTTTTACCTTTACATCAGACAAACATAGAGTAAAGCTTCAGACAACATGAAAGAATTTTCAAGTTACAACATTCAATAAGGATAGAGGCTGCATGGTTGCTAATTCTAATAGGGTCCATGACAACGATGAATATCACTATAATGTTAAAGTCATAAAACTTTGATGGGGTCTTTTCACACCTTTGTGTCCCACGGTAAACAAATTAAACGCGTACTCTTTGAAAACAGTTATAAGCTTGCAGATTATGAATTATTTCTCTTACACGGCTTTGTCTTGACTGTATCCATGTTCATCTTTGCTAACTGTCATGCTTCATACATCTTGTTTCTCTCGTTTTATTTTGCACAAAGTTCATGAAAGGCTTTTACAAAAAGGTTTACGAAATAACAGTTAAATTGCTGACGTTCTCATTAAAATACAAACTTCTGTCTTAGTCTTGATTACCAGTCGTTACTTGCGCGTGCATGCGCATAACTTACAAAACGACCAAACGTCGACCGTCCATGACATAGAATTTGGACAACTTTGGATTCCGCTATGTCCTCCCGGATTCCGGGTGTAATCTCTAATCTTCGAGCGGAATTAGTACCCTTGAAGGCGTTCCGCGCCCGCTCAGGATAACTCGATAAACAGATTTTGTACAAATATTATAATTCGATTCAATTACAAATTCTCATTACATTACTTTGCTTGTCAAGTTCGGCGGGAAAATTCCCGTGTTTCTATACAGTTTTAGAAACACACTTCTCAACCAATCAGCACGCGCGTACTATAAGTGTTATACTATAATAATTAATTTGTATATAGTTTTGATTTTTATAAATGGTAATTATATTCCTTTAAGTTACGTGAATTTTCAATTTTGTTTGAGCCTGGTTTCTATATTTTCTCGTAATTGTTAGGAATAATCATTTTAACGGATGCGAATTGTCCGGATTTAAAATTATATCCACCAAATACCTACCAAATTTTCATAGCTAAGAATTGAATCAAATATCTTTGCATATAATGTGTGGCTTTACATAATATACAATAACTTCGCCGGAGAAGTTTGTCACCGAACAGTCGCTAAACCACATTTGCATGAAAGTTAATTGATCGAGGAAATGAATTGAATAAATTCGTATTTTCCAAAATTAAATTAATTTTGTTCATTTGGAATTTGAGAACGATAAGTATAGGCTATAGCTATATAAAATATATTTCTTCACAGAAATTCACATTTCCCAGGAAAGCTTTGTCAGTTTAAGGTCGATTTGTGAACCGCTACTCAGGTCTCCAAGTTAGTCTTCAACTCTGAGGAATATTCAATTCTATTTCAAAATATTTCTATCATACCTTTATTACATGCATGCAAGCAGCTATGACTGCAGAGCAGGGAAGGGAGTTGTCAAACATTGAAACAAACATTGAAAATCAAACTAGGTTTTAACGCTATAACGATGTAATTGTTTTATATTTTTGCCTCGGAGCTTAACCTCAAATAAATAAAAACTTTTACAGGCTATAAATATAAAACTTCTGCGATCTATCTGAAATAATCAGTCGCTATTTTACTTAGACTCAACAGATTGCAAAAGTTCACCTGCCAGCCAACTGTCTTTAAAGTCAACCATGAAAATTCTATGAAGTTAGCTTTATTACTTTTTGAGTTATCGTGACGGATATTGCTGCACCTGACGCAGGTAATCTGATCTCATGATTTCCGTCTTTTAAAGCAGTGTTGAAGGTTTCGACATGTTTCACTCAAGGTCGAGTGCATAAAAATAAAAATCCTGTAGTTTTATCAACAGGAAAATATATTATATGCGGACGTAGCTATATCCTTTCAGAAGTCATGGCCATTTTTTAAGCATCGTTTCTGCTCATGTGAGGCCCACATGGTTTCAAATTTCTAATGTTACGAAATTTTCTGAACGCAAAAAGCTCCTTCAAAATGCATACCAAAGCAATATTGTGTAACCTATACACACTATGTATCTTGTTTTCCCGGAAATTTATATAGGTTCAGAATGTAAACAAAGCGTTTGTTTAAATTTATGGCCGAAAAATAGTGGTAGAAAGTGATTTCATAGCTATAGGCTATATGGCTTATTTCTGTCATTCCTCTTTTCACCATTCCAGCTATGATGACTATTATTATCGACGTCCAGCGTAATGTACAGCGCAGTAATTATACACAATTTACGATCAAGCAAAAGTATAGTTCAAAATGTCATCAAGAACCGGGCTGCCTATTTCACTAATATGCCTGTATTTATTCCTTTTTACTTTTTTATTCAATATTTAGATTAACATTTCCGTGGAAAAAGAAGTACTAAATAAGTTAAAAGACATCCAATCTTCAAGATATCAAAGGTTTTAGTTGATTCTATGCTATGGCCGAGGTATGGCAGTCATAGTTTGAACGCATATATATAGCACATATTTTTATTTTCAATTTATAAAACTATTTGCGCGAACATTGTATTTTGTAAAATGGATCAAAACCTACAAAATGACAGTGTATCTTAGGTGATAAAAAGTATTGAGTGAGTGAGAAAAGTATTGTTCGATTTCCAAATCATACTTACATAAGATACCACATCCTGTTTCTATGAAATATTTTATTACATTTTCATAAGTTTTATCGCGACAGCAATGCGCGGTGAATAATATTTAACACTCATATATGTAATTTTAAAATTATAGGGCGAACATTTGAAGATGATCCTGGTTGACAACAAGTCACCTCATGCCGTCACTTTGTATATACTCCAAAATTGGAGTAAAAGTCCTTTTTTATCGCTCAGTTTCATTGTAAATGGAGGTGAAAGCTTCTTGTTTCACAGAAAAACAACTTTTCGATTTGAACTCACAGCACCCCCTGAAAAAAAGAATATTACTATTTGGGGTCCAATCATGTGGGAAAAGGATATATTGCTTCGAGTCAGTGGTGATGATGACATACAAGTAAAGGATGAAGAATTCCCGAAGGAAAAACAAATTTGTTTACGTCGAAATTATATGAAAGAAGAAGTTTCAGCGTCTGGAATGAAGAACTTGTACGAAATTCTGGGCCTCAATATGAAAGAAGTTCGCAAGAAATCCATCGAAGAACAGAACGAGATTATAAAGAAGGCTTATTATTCTCAACTTCGGCGTTGGCATCCTGACAGGAATCCTGGGAATGGCGATAAAGCTATTTGTCAAAAGATCATCAATGCCTACGATATCCTCAAAGATCCCGAAGCCCGAGCCGCGTATAATAACGTCGCAGATTATGACAAAGGTTGGTGCTCGCAAGCGCGATGGGGGGAAGTATTTAAGCCAGAATGTTACAGCGATGAACAGAAGAAACAGTATCGAAAGAGAATGGGATTATTGATTCTCTCGAGTGTCCTGGTAACGGCGGGGATTGGTTTAACATTCGTAACAGCAGGCATGTCTGGACCCGTTGTTCTTGGGATAATAGCCGGAGCAACTTTTAGATGCGGGATTTCAAGTAGATCACGAGAATTGATAGACAAAGCTAAGGCTTTTAAAAAATACTTTATTAGTTTAATGATCGGTGCTGATGGTGGAGCAGCAATGGGGGCAGGAGTTGCTGAGATTACTAAGTTATTGGATGGAGAAGCAAAGCTTGCATTGAAAGATGCTAAACTTTCTCTTGAACGGCAAATTGCGATAACGATGACTAGGAATGTTTTTCGCGGCTTTACCAATTCCGTTGCAAATAATCTAGACGCAGTCCTTGCAGATGGGCAGAAAATAACCTGGGAAGAATTTCTTTTACATGTCTTAACTGATGCATTATTAGGAGGAATTGCGGGGCTACGAGGAGGGCTGACAGAAAACATGATCGAAAAGCTGGTTTCAGCAAAAGACGTAGCAGCAGCATTTGAGAGAGTAATTTCCTCTAGCACACATAATCGTTTTGAAGTCGTTACAAAAATAGCAGTGGAAACTTTTGCCAACCTTATTGAACATCTCGATGATGATGTCGAAAATAACTCCGTAGAGGACGATATAAAAAATAGTGCAAGACTAGCGGCAATTGCGGTTGAAAATCATTTCACGATGATGGATAATGAAGTTCCAAAAATAATCGAAGACGGAGAAGATATAACAGGGATGGAAGCTAAATCCAATGAAGCATTTCATGATATATCTGAGGAAACGTGTGATGAAACGAAAAACTATGCTAATAGTACAAAATCAGCGGCAAGGAATGCGAAAGAAACGGTTGGTAAAGATGGAATCACGACGACCAGTGATAATGAAGAGAGTACTCGAGACAGTAATGATGTGAGTGATAAATTTCAAAAATCCAATAGAGAAATAAAACAAGACGATTGTGGGGAAAATGCAAAAGGCAACTCAGATAAATCAGATAAAACTCTACAGGTTTATATGCCGATGCCAGTAGAAACAAATGTGAAACGTGACTTCACGAAAAGAACCCCACCTTATGAAAAAGAAGAAACAAATTATAATGAGTGTACGCAACTGGCGGGACAAAGAATGACGTATATTTCTGAAGGAGCTTGGTTTTCCAAGATGCTTGTTGATTACGAAGAGGACGGTGAAGAGAAACATCACGAGGGTTATGGTAGTGGAAGTTCGATTCTGATTCCAAACAATGCTACAAATATCAAAGTTAAATTTCAGGTCATGCGTACTCCTGGTGTTTGGTGTGATGTGAAAAAGTACGACCATTTCAAAAAATGTTGGGTAAAACCAACCAAGCCTCATATTTTCAAGTACGACAAACCAGTGAGTTGCACGTACACTTTGGATGGAAACTTGTATTTTGAAAAAGTAACAAAAATCACAGGAGAATATTTTAGAGAGATGTTTGATTGTGGTCTACCAAGATACAAGACGTTGGTGGACGAAACGACAAATAGTGACGACTTCACAGGTCCAGTGAAGCATCAACTAAAGTATATTTCTGAAGGACTTTGGCTTTCCAAGATGCTTGTTGATTTTCAAGAGAACGGCGAAACAAAACATTATGAGATTGAAGATAGTGAAAGTTCATTTCTGTTACCAACTAATGCTACCAATATTAAAGTTAGATTTCAAGTAATGCGCGCTCCTGGTATTTGGTGTGACGTAAAAAAGTACGACCGTTTCAAAAAATGTTGGGTAAAGCCAATCCACCCTCATATTTTCGAGTACGACAAACCGCTGAGTCGCACATTTACTTTGGCTGATTGTGAAGCGGTGATGAAGATCACCGGTGGAGATGATGACAATACATTCGATATTGATGGTAGGGCTCAATCTAGAGAAGAATTTGGCAGCTACGATGGCACGGTTAAATTGGTTGATAATAAAGATCACATATCTGCTGATGTCAAAGTTGATCACGTTATAGAAGACAGCCAACTAGCGATGTTATCTTCCACGCTGAATTCGGGCATAAAAGAATCAACTCCGATAGTTTCAGATGAAGATGAAACACATTCTGTTGACTCAGGTAAAGATCAATAATATTTTTTTTTGGTGGAAGCTGATGGAGCTGATGGTTTTTTGTACGTAACTACTATATTCTTAGCCCCACACCCCCGCATTTAATCAAGGGGAACCAATTTACTAAGATCATCTTCAAATCACGTGGCTACCTTATTTGAATTTAGTGGTCACCTTTACTAGTTGTATAACAACGAAGAACAAATTTTATGAGGAATGTTACCATTATAATTTTATAAAACCGAATTGGATGTAAGTTATTTCTTTTAGTTATTCTAAAAAAAGAATTTATTATTCATCCCTAGAATATACTTGTTATTTCCAGGTTTCGAAGAAAGAAATAATGCATTTTACAAGTGGTTTGATATGGGTGCATTTCACGAAAATGGTGAGATGAAGAAAGAGTATAAAGAAAAAATGGCGAGGTAAATCTATATTCTCATGCACATTTTCAGAAGATTAGAGAACTAATGAATTTAGTTCTATGTAATAGCGCTGTTGTATTCCTCGAATAGTATTAACGCCCCATACAGATTTGCAGGTCTTTCTGACGATCCTATACTGGATTGGACATTACCTTGAATATATTCAAACACTCCTTTTATGCATAAATTTAGGTTCTAAATATTTTTAAATTTATAATAAATATAGCACCGTGATGCCAGGTACTTGGAATTTAAAAATGTATCAATTTATCTAACAATTTTTTTATGAAATTTCTAACGAACGAAAAATTACGATATGTAGAAAAAGGGATATAGCTATAAGTTTTTGAGATCCACTGTGAAGTGAATACATGTAGGAGTTTGTTGCCTAAACCTCCTTTACCACCTGAAATAGTGATTTTTAATTAAGGTTTAAATGGGTGCAAAGCTTCAGCATTGTCGATGCATACGAGGAAGGTAATGACTATAATTTAGAAATTGTCTGCAAATACGGTGAAGTGCCTTGTAACGAAGACATCGTGGAACTCCTTGGCGAGGACATCCTCCCTTGCATTACCTATAAGAAAGGTAAATTTCTTACTTTGAATTATTCTTGTAAACAATTCTTGTTAGCCAAAATTACAAGACTTACAACACATAAACTGTTCTCACTAACCTGTGTATGTTGTACGACAGCTTTACTTACACCTTAACATTATGAACTTGATTTATAGCCTCGAAGATTGGGTGGTTTGAAACAAATATACTGGATAAAAATTTTGAAATAAAAAGGGAATACGCCAATGGATTGTTAAGGTAACCGATTCACTGAAGTCTAAATCAAAGAACAACGAAATGAAAGTGAAGACCGCGCCGAGCTTTGCCTGGAATCAAATGAGCAGAAGTGTTTTACTCCACAAAGTCTCAGTTTGGTTTTGACTCATTAAATTCTTATGATATTGACTCTCGTGTTTTTTTATATATCGAATACTCAATTCTTATATTATCAATTGGAAGAGTTCACTAAGAGCCTCACATACATGACGGTTCATTTATACGCACTTATTAACTTTTCAGTTTGTAAATCATTTCTTCAACAAATTCATATTGCGAGAAATTCATATTGTAACAGACAACTCAAAGTAATACTTCTCGTATGCTCTTTGATAATGCTATTAACCCAGTGGATTAATACAATTGGTCAGATTTAGCTAGGCGTTTGTTGTACTTTCTCATGATAAAAGATTATTGTTTAGGCTCGGATGGGTGAAAAGTTTTAAAATCATCAAAGCAGACCGGAAAGGGAGTAAACATTGCTTAGAAATTGCCCTAAAATTCGCCAAAGTACCTTGTACCCATGATCTTGTGGAACTATTCGGCGAAGAAGTCCTTCCCTTCATAACGTACAAGAAGGGTATGTGTCGTTAATTAGGCCCGCGGTTTACAAATTTAAGTACAATAGATACTTACTTTATAAATTTTATAGCCTCGAAAGCCGATTGGTTTGAAAGTACTATATTGGATGAAAATTTTAAACTGAAAAAGATATTCGCAGATGGATTGTCAAGGTAACTAACTAATCAGGGCGGAGACCAAGTCATGATAAAAATAACACAAATATTGTTCAAACAACATTTTTCTACTGCTTTTCAATGCCACTTCAAAAATATGCATCCTCTTTGGTTAGAATATTATATCAAGGCTGAATGGAAGATTGGACAGGTTTTAATTGTTTCCGAATTTTCACAATAAATATTTCTCGTTTAATAGGCTTAAATGGGTGGAAAGTTTTAAAGTTATCGACGCAAATGAAGAGTGTGATAAACGTCGCATAAAAATTGTCCTAAATTTTAACAAAGTTCCTTGTATCGCCGACATCCTGGAACTATTTGGCGATGAAATCCTCCCATTCATCACTTATGAAAAGTGTAAATATCATTCACTAAATTAACTACCAGTTTTGGAATAACGATAAAAGTATATGTTTTTTTTACAATCGGACTACATCTGTTTTATAACATAAAAACAATTGTCATATTCTTTTCTCTAATTAAGCGACACTGATCAAAATAATAAGCTGAAAACTGAACTGCATGAGCGAACACACCTCACCGCTTACCGGCCTGCATTTCGGGCAATGTTTTACTCGTGCCAATCTAACTTTAACACTTCTTATGCCTATAATATAGTTGATTAATGGTTTGAACGTTATGAATTTTATAGTCCCGAAGACTGAGTGGTTTGAAAGAAATATTTTTGCAGACAAACGACCTAAATTGAAGAAGGAATACAAGGATAGTTTGTCGAGGTAATAGAGTCATGAAAAAAGGAATAGAGATATTTTAATTCACGTCGAATTTATAGTATCTGATTTACCACAAATGAAGTGTCCTTTCCATGTTCCTTAGTTTACCCTGGATACAAGATTTCTATGTGGCTTTTGATATCGAAAAAGATAAGACATGGAAAATATACATCACTGCTGCCCAAAACGAAGAGCCGTCGATGGACGATCTGAAAGAAATATTTGGTGATAACATTTACTGCTTTGTTGATTTCATCCAAGAACAAGACGATGACAGTGAATCTTGTTTTCTTAATGGACCAAGAACAGGGCATGAGCTTGAATCAGATGTACTTCTAGATGGTCGGTTTGGAACAATAGGCATTCTTGGTGTTGAGGGAGAGGACATATCAAAACACTACGCAATCACCTGCTATCATGTGTGCTTCGGTGGAGAATTATGGGGACACTTGTTCGAAATGCACGAGGATTTGAAGGAAGACTGTGATAATGGCTCACCGGAATGTACTGGCATCAGTTATAAGTATACATCTGAAGTCGGAATTCAAAACCTTGGTACTTACGCTCGTGGATTATACAACGATAAACACGATATAGGCCTCATTAAACTTGATCAAAATTTAAATTGCAACGATGTGGTCGAGTTTCTTAAAGAAAACAACTTTTGGGAAACTTTGCTCAGTGAAGAGGAAGTCGAGGAAATGTTTGCAAAGGAAGTAAAAGAAAAAGGCGGAGTTGATGTTGGGAAATTTGGCTCAGTGACAAAGGATACAAGAGGAAAGCTGTTTTCAATTGAAGGAATGCCATTACGCAATGGCATGAACAACGGCTTTTACAGAATAAGAAAAGCGAAAGATGAAACGGCCTTCGCAACAAGAGGTGATTCAGGGGCTTTGGTGTATAAAATATGTGAAGATGGCAAAAAGAAACCATTCGCCTATTTAAGCAATAAGTATAAAAAAGTTTATCACTGCGCAAATTTAAAATCCAGTTTGGAAGCACTAAATTTCTCAGTCAAACCCTGCCTCGGTGATTGTGGTATGAATGTCCACATATAGTTCAATTGTCTAAGTACCTATAGCAATTTACATTGTTCCCGGCTAGATAGCACGGGAAGCGGGTGGCATGCACACTAAGAACGAATAATCGATAAAAACTCATCATTTATTGCACTCTATACAACAGGGTCGCTGTGTCCTGTGTAGTTCATAGGGATAAAAAAATAATCATGTTAGTACTGTTGCTGCACGATGGTATAATGTTTAGAACACATGTACATACTATATATATCTGCACACGAAATGTATCATTCATTGAACATATTTATCATTCATTAAACACTTTTTTCATGTGTATTCTCGTTCCTGATCGGTTTGTCGGAAAGCTTCGCAAAATTCCCAATATTCGGTGTTCAATACGTAACTTTAACTGTTGACATTCTTATTGAATTAAATATTATTTCGAAATTGAATCCACAAAACACAGTTATTGGACTAGATCGTGTCCTTGTGCCTTGCCATAGAACGCCAACAATGCGAACACAAAGCGCGCGAAAATAAATATCAAAAAAGATGGCTCTCATAGATTGCTTGCTGAATGAAGTTTTAGTGAAGTTTGTTTGTTTATTCTATTATTATATTGTTCGTTTGAATTTCATTTTGAGCACGGATTACGTCAATGTGTATTATTCTTTGGGATGATTTAATCAATAAACTGAGTTTAACTGCTCATAAGGTCACTTGATTATTCATCTTTTTAAGTTGGACTGACACAGCTGAATCTCCAAATCACGGCACCCATCAGCTGTCACCTTCCGTCAACACTACATACAAAATGTTGTGTCAATCTAGCTTTTCAGAGTGGTAGCCAACTGAACATGCATCGTAAATATAGCCACAGCGCTGCATACTGAATACAGGTATTTTAGCCTGTTTCATAATCGCCGGGCCATCTTCCTCCAAGGGACCCTAGCCTGTGTAACCTAACATTCCGTGCCTGCAGGCAGGTCAGAGGAAAGCAGGCAAACGGGTATAGAGCCCGACACTACCGTACACAATAGGGGTCGCCATCTCAACAATACTATACTAGAAATACATGCATGCAGCAACCCCTCGCCATTTTAAACGAAGCAAAATATTTCGTGCGCTACCCAGACCTAACTTTCTACGCTAATATTATGAAATAACTCGTGCAAATTTTTCGGAAACAAAGACAGTCGTAAAGGTGAACAGAAATCACCTGTTTGCCTGCTGCATTACGTTGCAGTTTAAGTGAGTGTTAAACTTTTCTATAGCTAAACCTTCAAAACATCAAAACAGCACAAATAATTATAATAACCATACAAGCACTAAACGTCGAATGTTGTTTTTCGATTATTTATTTTATTCAATGATTTTAGCGACTATATAAGCTGCAAAGTGATGAAGTACACTTTGAAGTACACTTTTGAGAACTCTTTTTAAAGTTTAAGCGATGATGTAAAGCCTTAAACGGTCGGTTAGCTCCTTGTCAAACGACATACCAAGCTAGTACTTGTCAAAATAACAATGCATTCTTACAGCAAACACTGAATAAGCAAAATATAGACACCTACTTGTACAACTTCAAAGATTATAAACTACGAGTCGTTCCTATTTCACCAACTGTTTCTGTGCTGTGATGATCTTTAAATCTTTTATTATTGTTTTAATATTTGACTCACATGATTTCATTTTATATTTTTAAAAAATACTATGGGTTGTACTTGTCTGTGATAGGTCATAGTTACATTCATATATCGTTAAAAACTTTAAAACGTCATGTAATTTATTAACTTTAATAAAATATAAGTCCAATCGAATGTTCATTTCTCATTTATTAGTTACCAAGCTTCGTCAAAGGAGCAACTGCGGTGCATGCGTTATTAAGGTCCCCTTCAAACATCTCTTATCCATGCACTTATTAACCCCGGAAGCGAACTTTCGTTCACGTTCAACAAACATCGATCGCGCGATAGCTCCCAGCTGTCTCCTCTAATAAAATCTTATGAACAATCACTATACGGGTGAAGGTATGTTCATTCCACAACGATTTCCCAAAAGTGGTAAATAAAATCATTAAAAACGACGTGGACGTGGCGATATTTCAATATGATATACAAAACAAAACGATATTTCAATTTGACACCCACATTGAATTTAGAACAAAAATTCAAAGTATAGCTACTGTAACCTTGAAATATGGAATATGGAATATGTCATCATATAACCCCCAATTCTTTTAAAGCTACTGGGTATTTTATCAATGAAGATATTCTTCATCGTTAATCATGCTTTTATCCTGGAATAAATAAAATTTAAATGGCCTTTTATTTTGATAAGAAATTTCTATAAGCACAAAAGATTCAAAACACTCTTCCCTCAACAATAAAAAATTATGGTAATTAAATTATATCAACAACTGAAATTTTGAAACATTCCACGTATATATTGATATACCGTCGGTGGTAGGTATAGGCCATTCAATTGGAATGATCGACTGACAACTTAAATGTCTTTTTGTTGCCACATTAAACATGGTATTTGCGTGAAACTTATATTTGTTATCATATATGCATGAATTTATAGAATGTTGATGGTAATTATATGATTTGGCATATGGCATTAATTGAGCCAGGGTGAAATAAAATAAACCGATTGCGGTGAAATAAATTCACTAAACTGCATGTCATTATGTGATGAAAAAGTGAAAAATGAAATGAATGAAATTTTACATGAAGGTTATACAGAAATAATTTGTTTCGATTCTGATGCTATTCTGGGAAGGCAATGCTTGAGTGAGTGTGAATGACGATACATGAACAATCCAGACACTATGGACTTTTTAAGAGCAACATTGATGCATGTATACCGACGTTCTCGGGCGAGAACATAAATATTTACATGTAACACGGTATCGAAAAACTTTGGCAGAATTATATTGCGAGTACAAAACATTTTGTGCTCAGTTATTTTGCAATTTAGATTTGGAATTTAGATTTCTAAGACATCATGCAGAGCAGTTATAGATATGATACATTATTCGCATGAATAACAAAAATATCTCTATAGTCCAAATTAAATTAGACCAAGTCAGTCTTCAAGGCCAAAGATTTTTATGCCAATAGATTTTAGACGAGTTTAGATCGAATACCGTGAGTGTTGTTCCTGGCTTCACAGTGTCACTGGAGCTGGTTCACCCATCAGCTGTAATGTCTGTAAGTACTATCTATCTAAACGTCAAATGATATCTTCTTACTGAGATTCAATCAGTAATTGCAGTCGGCGACTTTGTTTTGTGAAAATACACATCAAAAAGTCGGTTATAGTCGGTTATCAAAAAACCATTACCAGCAGCAATTTGACAAAATACACGAATAACATCGTCATAACTCAAGATATCAGCGATAGACAACAAGACAAAATTTTACAGTGATAATTCGATTTATTCCAAAGTCATCGTCAAACCAGAATAAACTATTCCCAAGCTCTCGCTATCTATCATACTGTATACAAATGTAAAGAGACCAGCTAGAATAGAACGTCATAACGTGACACCATCGTCAAAAAGCCCCACTCACACTCACACTCACACTCACACTCACACTCACACTCACACTCACACTCACACTCACACTCACACTCACACTCACACTCACACTCACACTCACACTCACACTCACACTCACACTCACACTCACACTCACACTCACACTCACACTCACACTCACACTCACACTCACACTCACACTCACACTCACACTCACACTCACACTCACACTCACACTCACACTCACACTCACACTCACACTCACACTCACACTCACACTCAATCAATAAGTGTAACTTAGAAATTATTGCTGTTATTACTGATCAACTGATCAAGTTATTTCTTCGTCAATGGAATGATTTAAGGTATGACACTAAAAATCAAGCTCTTATTCGATTAAAAATATCATCGTGGAAACGTTACGAGAAGATTGAGAACTTAATTCCACTCAATGAGTTTGAGTGTGAGTAGTTTTTAGAATACATGGACAGGCATGAACTATTAACAAACAAGACGCCTGCTAGGCGTTAAGGTCGCGTCGTTCATACAGAAATTTTATAGTATGACGTGGTCTGAGGTATTGTTGACTGACTATAGAAGTGTTGGCATTTTCGAACTTATGAATTAAGTTTTTCTTTTACATGAACACATCGCATGAATCACGGTCTTTATTGATACATAGAAGAACACGATACGAGATTTGTGGTAATCAACTTTGTAATAATCAACTTATGTTCAACATAAATGATGAAACTTGAAAGCGGGAGAGACACAGAACAGCCCATTTCGAAACCGCTCGACATCTTTTAGTGTAGACTTACTGTGCTCGGCGTGTGCAGTTGAATGTGTAATGAGCGTATGTGTAATGTGTAATGGAGCCAATGAGAGTGTCTTGGTTAACCGTGACGTAGCAACTTACCTGTGAGCAGGTCCCCGATTAGGGTGATATGGCCTGCAGCTAGCGACGCTGGGGGTCGACACGAGAGGAAAATAATAATAATAAAGATAACCAAGCCGAAACTATATAGGTCGCTTACACTACGCTACGCGAAATTACGAAAAGAACGCGAGTTCTTTAGACGTTTAACTTTTAAACCATTATTTAGCACTGCATGGCTTTCTATATTTAATGTATAAAGGAATAGAAGAAGGTTAGAGTTGGTGTGTTTGAGAGTGCGAGTGTATCGATCTATAGCTGTGTTCAGGCTATATAGAGTGTATCACTTTAGGGGCGAATCTAAGAATTTTCTTACCCTAGACAAAAATTTTCGGTCCGACTACCGCAGGTACATTTCTCCCGATTATTTTTTCGGAACGATTCGTGGGGGAGGAAGGGGGTGTGCATTTTATTTTTAAAAGAAAATTATCGTAATACATACTACAGATAATATGAAATCAGCTCAAAATGACATAATATAAATGAATACAATTGCAAACCTGACTCAACACTTATAGTGCCACAACACATATTGAGTTCATTATTATCAAGTAGTTTAGCTTGTAGGTACACTATTGTGTATATAAAGAGGTCTAGTTTTTTGACATAAATACTTGCGGTAACTGAACCATATTGAATATAAATATTGTATGGTGAAAAATTTACATCCTGAAATAATAGAATAGTCTTAGGAGAACAACATGTTTTAGTCAAGTGAAGTTTTCGATCTCTTTACAACTAGTTTACTGTTTAGATGATGTTTTTTGAAATTTTGGTATTTGGATACAAAAACGCTGTGTTTTGTAAAGATTTAAGGAAAGATCCAAAGTCCATAGTGTGAGAGTACAAAGTCCAAATATCATAAAAATGACATATCTACGAATATAGCCAACGAAATAGAATATCCTTTTATTATAACATAGACAAGTTTTAATCGTTAGTTTTTAATCTTGTCTGGTCATATGTCATTCATTATTATTGTAATATACAGCTTATATGAAAATCAACAGAATTATTTACCTTAATGCAGTACATGCACTTCTTACCAAGAAGGCAAGAAGGGAAATTTCTCGACCATGTTGTTTGTGTCGTAAATAGCGGTAAGAACCTCTTCGACTGATTTCGCATTTTCCGCGTGAATTTCCTTCGAAAGATCTGCCTTTTGAGAATCGAATCGCAGACCTGACAGTTTGGTACTTGTAGACTGGCAATATCAAATCGTATGGGCGATTAATATTCCGATTGACTTAAGTTGACTAGATTACCCCACGCAGCGAACTAGTCAAACGCATCAAGCCAATCAGAAGCCAGAAATTTTCTTTAGACAGCCAATCAAAACGCAAGAATATTACGCAATTTAGTCAACACCCCGCAAACTTAAATCAAAATGCGAATTGACCAATCAAATGGCTTGAATGTGCCTCAGATTAGTCAAAATTCAGGGAGTCGTCCCCTTTTTTACTAATCTGTACGCTGGCTCAAGCGATGCATGAGATATATAACTGGACTTACTGGAGACCATAATTAATATGCGGACTTCTGACGCTGTATGGAATAAACTGGAGTACTTGGAAATTTTCTGAATTATTATATCTGTGCAATTTTTACCTTAGTCGCGTGACTAGTTTGACTACCCCTAAACGGGCTAGATCCGTCTGTATCAGGCATGTCTAGAAATTTCGAACAAAATTAACATTCTACTTCCGCTTTGCATACAGTGTACGTGTTACAGCTGCGTTTAAATCCTGATATTTTTAGAAACATATTTTGAGCGTGTCCTTCTATGGTGTTGTGTTCCGCGCTAAATTAATTTTCAGTTGGCACTTGTTTTTAGTTTGCGAATAACGGAAAACCGAGCATTGACCGGAAAGCCGTTCAAGATATAAATTTGAAAACTACAAGATCTGTTTGTTTAGATGTTCCAAGTTACTGCATATATATTTACGGCTGTTAGGTCTGGTATAAAGGAAAGATGACATAATCAGCTAGAGAAGATGAGAATGTTAGGTTTTGTGATCAATTAGCAACAATGATTACGTAACACAATTCTTTAGACGTTTTGAGTCCACTATTATTAAGTTTTATCTGGTTTATCAAAATTAAGTTCAGGGTTTCTAAGATTGAAGCTGAGATTGAAGAATTATTTATTAGAAGACCATACTATAAGAAAAAAGTTTGTTAGACACGTCATTATCAATGTCATTGATATTGTTCTAGACATTGTATTTTGTCGAACAGACATCTTCATGCATGTCAGGCGCTTTTCTTTGATTTAAGGCAATACTGTCAATAGGCTACCAATGAAATATACGCAATGACGAGTTCACGTGGAATAGTTAACGCCTTAGTTTGTTCTTATGGGGAAATAGAGGTCGATTTATATAATTAAGAGCCATAGGCATCATCAGAGAAATAAATGCAATTTATTTGGCCGCTGAAGACTCCGGAATACCACCAAACGATAGAGGTTGAAAAGACGATTTAAATAGTATATTCAAACCAAAAGTGATAAGTCAAAACATGAGTAAAAAAATAGGTTGCTTTGTTATCTCAAATTACTCACCAATAGCAACCACATACTTTGTCTTTAAAATGTCTGAATTTTACATATTATCATTGTTTTATAATTTTGAGTAATTTATGTGGCAGGATGTGCAAAAGAGTCGGAGAAATAGCGTTTTATATGTTCTAAGCGATAATCGTTGCTAAGCGCGAGCTTACTTCGTGCTCGGAATGTTGTCATGCGCATGGAGAAGGTGACAAAACTCCATGACGCCATCAACCTAAAGTAAATTTGAACCCAGAAATCGATTCCTGATTCCTGACATAAAATTGGCCCAAGAGGTCAGTTTTTCGGGGTTTTTCACGCTGGTCCAACTTAGCTAAGTTTCTCCCACTCGTGCAGGCTCATATTGTCAGCGGACAACTTACATAAAATTGAGAGCAAGGCGTAAAACGAAAAGCTTTTAATTTTTTATGCGAAGACCGCTGAAAAACTGAGCCCTCTTTACCGGGAGAAAATTTGCCGAATATGACCAACGTGTTTTGCCGAAATTTTTTTTGATATTTTTATTATTGTGAAATAGTATTGCCGGTGATGCGATAATTCATATCATCAGGTATGTTTATATAAAAAAATCGGCAAAAATCCTCTAAAGGCTCGATTTTGACGCTAAAGATATCAAAATAGTCCTGAATATGTGAACTATAAATCACTGTAACCCGTTTTAGTTTGCATTTTGGGCAATATTTTATAGATAGGTCGCTTTGATACACGTGTAATATTGAATAATAATAAATCGCATGTATTTTAAAGTGAATATCATAGCGAATTGGCAACATATCGATCTAAAAAAGCATGTATCTACTGAGGACAATTTCCTCTTTAAAGTGGTTCTATTTTTATAAAATCAGTTCTATTTTTATAAATATTTCCCCCGGATGCTACCTGCAAATCTTTTACAACTCTCCCTTATTAAGATATATATAAATAAATCTAACTACGTTTTCTACGTATCTTCGGCAGTGATACATGCACGCGTATATAAACATTTTTATGTTATTGGATATCATAACACTTCCCAATATAGAGCAGAAATTTGAAGTCGATTGTGATTAACAACTAGTCCCTTCATGCGGTCACCTTGTACATCCTCCCCAGTCGGACTAAAAAATATTTGTCATCACTCAGATTCATTGTGGAGGGAGTTAAAAACCACTTATTCAAGGCATTTGTAAGGTAGGAATTTTGTATCATGTATATAGCTTTAGAATTTCATCATTTCTAGAAAATGATGATTTTGGTCGACAACCAGTCAGCTATTCCGGTAACCTTGTTCCAGCACAAAAATTGGAATCGCCGGAAGTTCCTATCAATCAGTAAGATTGTGGAACCAGGTAAAAAATATTTTCATATGAATCGAGAAGCTTTTCGATTTCAACTGAGTGCACGTAATGATGGGAGAAGAATGAGCACTTTCTGGTCGTTGAGGAAGTGCGAAGAAGAAATGGTGCTTCGAATTCGTGGTGATGATCATTTGTATGTGAAAAAAGAAACATTAAAACACGAAGAAAAACAAATTTGTTTACGACGAAAAAACATGAATGAGGAAGTTTCAGCATCAGGAAGCAAGAACCTGTATGAAATCCTCGGGCTTAACATGAAAAAAGTTCGTAAGAAACCCTTTGAAGAACAGAACGAGATGATTAAGAAAGCTTATCGTTCTCAACTTCTGCGTTGGCATCCTGACAAGAATCCTGAGAATAATGATAAAACTATTTGTCAAGATATCATTCTCGCGTACAAGATTCTCAAAGATCCCAAAGCCCGAGCTGCGTATAATATTGTCGCAGATTATGACAAAGGTTGGTGCTCGCAAGCGCGATGGGGGGAAGTATTTAAGCCAGAATGTTACAGCGATGAACAGAAGAAACAATATCGAAAGAGAATGGGATTATTGATTCTCTCGAGTGTCCTGGTAACGGCGGGGATTGGTTTAACATTCGTAACAGCGGGAATGGCTAGACCCGTTGTTCTTGGCATGATGGCTGCATCAGGAGGTATTATAGGTGGTGGGATTTCAAGTGGATTACGAACAATAAATCGTGAAGCGACAGAAAAAGTTAGCTCCTTTAAAAAATACTTTATTAGTTTAGTGGTTGGTGCTGTGGGTGGAGCAATTATGGGCGTGGGAGTGGCTGGAATAGCCGTTTGCTTTGGTGGAGCGGCAAAAGTTGCATTTAAAGTTGCCCAGGCATCTCTGGAACGGCAAATTATCTTGAGGATGGCCACTGCAGCTTTTCGTGGCTTTGTCACATCTCTTACTAATAATCTGGACACAATCCTTGCAGGTGGACCAAAACCTACCTGGAAACAACTTTTTCTACACGTGGTTCTCGATGCTTTGATGGGAGGGATTGCTGGTGCACCGGGGGGGCTGACAGAAAACTTGCTTGAAGATGTGGTTTCCTTTGATGAAGCATTGACAGCATTTGAAAGCGTTTCTTCTGACACATCTCAAATTGTTGAAGATTCTGCAACAGTTGCAACGACAGCATTTACTGAATATTTCGAGGAGCGTTTAGATGATGGTGTCAAAAATAAATTCATAGTGGATCATTTGAAAAAAGCTGTAGTGAGATCAGCACAAGCTGTTAACACGCGCGTGCACGGATTTCGTTTCAAAGCCGGTGTCAAGAGTATTAGAAATGTGCCGGAGGCGGAAGTGAAAGGCGAATCCAGCAACCAGAATGAAGAGATAAAAGAAGATTCAGAAAACACATCAGTTGCAAAGAATATGAAAGGAATAGTTGGAGAAGGAATCTCAAGAATGAGTGAAAACAACGAGAATACAGGAACAGGTGATGATCTTGGTAAAGACGTCGAGGATTCCAATAACGAAACAAATGAAGATAAATGCGCAGGATTAGCGAGAGGTATAGAAAATGGCGATAAACACGAATGCGAAGCAGAAGATCTACTCGAAATAACGAGCCTCGATGATATTGACTGCAGGGAAACAAATGTCCAAACTGCTGTGAACCAGAGAATAAAGTATATTTCTAAGGGATATTGGTTTTCGAAGATGCTCGTTGGTTATAAGGTGAACGGTAGAAGTGAACATGAGGAGGTTGAAGGGAGCGAAGGTTCGATTCTCCTGCCAAACAATGCCACCAATATCGAAATTAGGTTCCAGGTCATGCGCTTTCCTGGTGTTTGGTGTGATGTGAAAGAATACGACCGTTTCAAAAAATGTTGGGTAAAACCAACCAAGCCTCATATTTTTGAATACGACACACCAGTGAGTTGCACGTACACTTTGGCTGGAGCCTTGTATTTTGAAAAGGTGGTAAAGATCACGGATGACGAAATATACGATAGTGATGACAATGTTGAATGCGCACAAGAATTAACACCAGAAATTGCAGACGAAAGAGCTTCTGTTGGCTTTGCTAAAGGTAAGGGATTAGAATAGTTTCCGAGTGATCACGAGAAAAAAGTTGGCCAAATTTTGTCTCAAAATGATTGTTTTGGCTTGAGTTGGATTGTAAATGGTGAATGGTGAATTTATAACTTAAATCATCAATTTGTAGGAACACCACGCTTTAAATATTATTTTATGCACATGATGGCCCGGGTTAACGGACTGAAAGCTTTCCATATAATCAATGGACGTGGTATTTCAACAAATTGATAATTAATTCCCGAGCCGGTGCGGATTACCGTGCGAGGGTACTAATTCCGCTCCGATATTTACACGCACGATGTGAAGGCAAAATCAAAGTCGGCCGCCACTATGCAATGGACCTCACGCCATGGATGGTCCTTTATGTTATGCGCATGCGCCAGTGTGAACTGCTAAGCTCTTGATTGGTCGAGCTACGGCTACAAGCTCCTCTCGTATTCTCCCAACATTCCCCCATCGTGCATTATTACACCATAAAGGCACGCGACTCGTTTTTTAATTCTTAAATAACTGTCATTTAGCAGAATTTTGATGAAATTTATATTTATATATAAAATTTAAGTATATATTTATATTTTCATAAATATGGAATATATGTATTTTTTAATTACATTAAAGGGAAACTCGAATGTGGTCAGAACTTTTTACGGTTTAACAAAGTTAAGAAGACCAAATTTTCGACCGAATTAACCGTGTATAATGAAGTCGGAAGATTTAATGCACTTGATAATATTTCACCCGGCACAGCTTTAAAAGTCATTCATTTGTGGTAAACACAACTTTAATATTGTCAAATGTATTTCACTATAAATATGAATGTGTTATGTGATAGATGACATTATAATTTCATTTATAAACTCCGTTTTCATAATGACAAAAAGAAAATCAAATCAAAGTATTCGCGTGGAAAAACCAGTCGAATGTCTTTTGTTATATTTCATGGTAATTAATAATTAAAATAATTGACTGATTGGTCGATTTGTACCACGTGAGTGAATTTTATATAGCAACAATGCCACGGCAGTGCTGTTATAGGATTTATTGCACGATCAAAATGGCGGCAATAAACAAAAAATTTGCCAAACTTAGTTAAGACGAAATTAATGTAATTATAGATGAATCCACACTGAAAAATACTAAACGGGCAACCGGTTAGGGTGTTTTAGTATTTAAAGGTAAGCATGTGTTGTTTATTTAAATTTTAAAATGATATAAAGTCTTTACGAGTTTACTCAAAATGAATATTAAAAGCATTAATGCACTCTTTGTTTGTGTATTATCGGGTTTTACATGCACGAGTTCAAAAACAAGGAACTCAAAGTTCAATACTACACTCGGCTTCGCCTCATGCAGTATTGAACTTCTCGTTCCTTGTTCGTGAACTCGTGCATGTAAAACCCGATAATGCATTCACAGAGTGCTTTAATCCTTAAATAACACTGACTATAGATGAGTAACTTACTAACTTAACTCCTAGAAAATTGTAAGACTATTGTCGTATTTTTGCCAATTTTTTCACAAAAATATAATGGTAAACCATAGGTAGCTCAATGCGCTGCATTACGTACGTCACTCGGGTCACGTATATAGTATATAATAATATAAGGTTGGCAAGAATATTTTATTTTCAATATACATCGTTTAAATATGATCAAAATATTAACATCTATTCTATAAAATACGCCAAAAAAATAACAGCCCCTAAGTGTAGGGTAGTTTTACTAAATTTCTACGTCGTTTTTTTGCAATGAAACGCGATTAAAAAATGAAAATATGCCAAAAGTTTGTTGAAATTTGCCGTGTCCCGATCCGGGATGCCTGTTGTTGCCGTGCAAAAACTTCAATTTGAAAACTCGTATACGCGATCCTATTGGTCATGCAGCTTTGACCGTTTTTGTGATGACCAATAGGATCGCGTATACGAGTTTTCAATTTTTTTTTTCACGGCAACAGGCATCCCGCATCGGGACACGGCAAATTTCATATAGAATAGGCGTATTTTATAGAATAGATGTTAATATTTTGATCATATTTAAACGATGTATATTGAAAATAAAATATTCTTGCCAACCTTATATTATTATATACTATATACGTGACCCGAGTGACGTACGTAATGCAGCGCATTGGGCTACCTATGGTAAACTTTGAAAATATACGGCCGTTGCGAGTTGCTACGACTACAGTGCTTCTACGCCCAGAAAAATATTTCCATACTTCTCACATACACGTACTCTTCAAAACCCCCAACCCATATAAATTTTCTAACAATCTTATTACCATCCCTATGCTTAACTAATTTCGTTTAACCGAGGCGAGGGGTTGCTGCATGTATGTATTTCTAGTTTAAGTCATATTGATTTGTTTTAGTCTTCTACCGACATGTTACGATTGAATACTTGAAGGACGAATCTTAAAACGTTAACAGTAATCATCCCTTAAACAAGCATAGTGACTTCTTTTATATCAAATTTTCTGCTTAGTTTTTCGATATAAACAATTTACTGATATACAATTATGCTCGTCTTTTACAGGCCACAACGATTCGTGGTGCCTTGAAACAGATGTTCTTCACGACGAGAATAAAAAAGAACTTGCAAGGTATAAATACGATAAATGCTTACACTTTAATCCAGTCTTATGAATATGTCTGAGTCGTTTGGATCTTTATGTCTGAGATGTGGAGTTTTGTAGAATAAAAATTCAATTCGTCCTATGTGACCTTCAGTAGGTCGCAAAGTGAAAACAGAACAATTCAATATGTCGCGGAGCTGAACTAGAATAAATAAAACTCTGAAATATCCAGTCGCTATTTTACTTAGACTGAACGGAATACAAAACTTTTAGTTCACCTCCGACTCGATTGTCTTTAAAGTCAACCATGAAAATTTTATCAAGTTTGCTGTTTACTTTTTGAGTTATCATGCACGAAAGTAAGGGGAATGAGATTTTTAGTTTGCTGGGAATAGCGACAAAAAAAGTTATGCATATATTCATATATTATAGATACAATAAATAGATATATTATAAATAACAATAGTAAGCCAATGGACGCCTTTTTAAGGACGACCTAATTAAGAAAACTTTCGTTCTTTATATTTTTTTGAGAAAAATATTCAGGATCGAATAGGGAGACATTTAAGTTTGCATCCCTTGAAATTTTAAAAACAAAATAAATCGTGAAAAATCAAATAATACTTCGTTTACGTTTAGGTTAGGATGGTTGGAAAGTTTTAAAGTTGTTGATGCGAACGAGGAATTCAGTGAACGTCATTTAGAATTTGTTTGCAAGTTTGGCAAAGTACCTCGAACCGGTGACATCGTTGACATCCTCGGCAAAGAAGCACTTCCATTCATTACCTACAAGGAGTGTACGTTTCTTTGTTATTTTTACTAACTTGTGAACGAACTCAGACAACTTAACCTACGTTTACCGGTTTGTCGGTCTGTATAGGAAAATATAACGTCCCTCGGCATTTGGGTTCGGGCTGTTTTTGAGACCTTAGGAAATATTTCTTTATATACGGACCATCAGTCCGATAAATAACATATATTTATATCTTAACCGCGTTAATTATTTTACAGTCCCGAGAACAGAGTGGTTTGAGAGAAATGTTTTTGATGAAAATCTCAAAATAAAGCAATTATATGCAGATGGATTGTCAAGGTAACCAAGGAAGACAAAAACCAAGTCATGTATGATCTGTATAAATACAACTAATAGCACTAATAAAAATGTATGCATGCAAAATTATATCATTCAGTATACCAAAATATTGATTATTTCTTTACTTTAAGGAGCTTTTCGTGTTTTGAAATTCTCCAAAAGTCAGTAAACAGATGTCACTCAACACAAAAACTTTACCAAACTTTGTAAATTCAAAATGGCCGCGAAGCATATTTTAGCGAAGGTCTGGTTGCGACGTTTTGTGCAAAGATATACGCGATTTTCTAAAAAACTCCTCTTAAGCATGCATTAAACAACATATACAATTGTTGTATTTTCTAGTAATATCACAAGAGATTGCTGTTCGCACAACTGTTTTTAAAAGCATCAATATTGTTGCATGTTCAATGATAATTAGGTAATTTTCATTGCCGGAAAATACTTTTTGTTTAGGTTTGATTGGGTGGAAAGTTTTAAAATCATCGATACCGACGATATGTGCGGTAAATTAGAAATTGTCCTCAAATTTGACAGAGCACCTAATACCTTGGACATTGTGGAATTGTTTGGCGAAGACATTCTTCCTTTCATTTCTTATAAGCAGTGTGAGTTTCTTTATTCGTATCAATTTCAACACTTGATATATAACTTATAACAACCAAAATAATAATAAAATACTTTTTCGCCCGTCAAACTGAGTGGTGGATCAAGGGGTGACGGATCAGAGTAAATTACTAGTAGTTTCCCAGTATGAATTTCAAATTTAGCTGTGTAATTTATTCTGCCTGAATACCCCTAGATCTGTAAATAGCTATAATATATTTGATTCTAATTTAGCCGTTATGAATTTTATAGTAGAGAAGACCGAATGGTTTGAAAGCAATATATTTGATGAAAATTCCAAAATGAAAGAGGAATACAAGAATGGCCTGAGAAGGTAACTCTTTCAAAAATAGGAAGAACAGAGAATGCATGAACTATGAAATTGCAAAGCTGTAAGACCAAATCAAATCCAAATAACCAAATCCTAAACCAATTTCCTTAAGATAAGCAAGTAACAAAACCGTTTAAAAACGGTTTAATCCATAGCAATAACTAGTATTCCCAAACCATTTTACATTTAAAGACCTGATTGTGAATGCATAATTATATGTTTCCTAAAGAGGTAAATTTAATTTCCTTCCTCTTTCACATCATTCTCAGATTATCCTGGGTGAAAGATTTTTATATTGGTTTTGATGTCGAAAAAGATTTCACGTGGAAAATATACATAATCTCTGCTGGAGACCAAAAACGACCGTTAGATGAGCTGAAAAATATATTTGGTGATAACATTCAGTGTTTTGTCCACTTCATCCAAGAACGAGACGATGATGGCGGCGAACTCGTTTTTCTTCAGGGACCAAAAACAGGGGGTGAAGTTAAATCAGACAGAAATAGTGGAACAATAGGTACTCTTTGTGTTGAAAATATTTCTCCACGAATACACTACGCAACCACCTGCTATCATGTCTGTTTTCAGGGGTCATTGCCCGATGACAAATTCGAAATGCATGGATTACTAAAAGGGGAAAACAATATTAAATCAGAGGAATGTAGTGTCGCATACAAGTATAAAAGTAGAGACGAAACTGGAAAACTTGGTACGTTTCATAGTGGTATATACAACAATCAACACGATATAGCCCTCATCAAACTTGAGGAAAATTTAAATTGTACTGATGCGATCACATTCCTTGAAGTAAACAACTTTAAAGAGGCTTTGCTCAGTCCAAACGAAGTAAGAAAGATTTATGTGGACATGTTAAAATTATACGGAACAGTCACTGTTGGAAAAATTGGTTCGGAGACTAAAGAGACCAAGGGAAAACTGTTTTCAATAGCTGGAGGGCCCTTAAAAAACGGAATAAGCGATGGTTTTTATCGAATAAGAAAACTGGCAGATGAAGCAGACTTCGCAGAAGAAGGTGATTCGGGATCTTTGGTTTACATAATATATGAAGATGGCAGAAAAATAATATTCGCTTACTTGTGCTACGAGTATAAAGGTGTCTATCATTGCGCTAATTTGAAATCGAGTTTGAAAGCACTAAACCCCTCTCTTGAACTTTGCTTAGGCGAATGTGGTTCCATAAGTGTAAGGTAATTACACATGTTTAAATACGCACAGATTACAATCAAGCATTTTAGCGTAAGCTGGCTTTTTAGAAATGGCTAGAAGAATTGCATTTGAAAGCTAGGTAGCTAAATAAAATAAAATTAATAAGTTTCTTTACTGTAATCGTAACCTAAATATAAAGACGTATAACTATTCATGTATTCATGCATGCATCCTGTAATCATGCACATAACCTATTTCAGTTGTTTTGGAAATCTCTTAGGTCAAGACGAACCTTCAACCCTTGCCTAATACTTAGGTGTAATTAAGCTTTATATACAGCTATAGCTACTTTACGAGTTATGCTGGATATCGACATTTATATTGTTAAGAGATGATTTATTTGATTGTTAATAACGAGTTTAAATTAAGCTGCGAAAATACACAGTGTTTTTGTCCAAAGACACCTAAAAACAAGCCGCTATCAAAAGTGCTTACGTCAGTTTGTCTAACGCCATAACGACAAGTTGATACTGATTTAAATGTTCAATTACAATAACTGTTCTCAACAATATTTAAATAATAACGTTGTGAGAACTTTAAAGTTGTAAGAACGAATGTATCAGTATGTAGAAATATACATGTGAGTACAGTATTATCAGCAAACATTCTATTTCTATTATTATGAAGGCGGGGGGGTGCTAAAATATTTAAAAAAGTAACCAGTACGTTGCCGGGACCATTTCATTCTTCTTTCTTTGTTTCGTTCAAATTACTGCATGGAAAGACGCATTTGACCAAAATTTATGATACAAATTTAGCAGACGCCCCAAGCTTATTTCAAGCCAATAAGCTAGTCATCCGTAGAGTTCTTCATAAAGTTTAATCGATCACAAAACAAAAATACGTTGAATAATACCGAAAATGTTTATTTTCTATTCAAAAGTAGTGACATTACGTCACTTTTGCACGCGTTATAGTTATCAACTTTTGAAATGCAATATCAACAAAGTAAATTTATCCAATACACATTCTGAGAAACATAACTTGTGGTGCTTGTTTCGGTGAATTATTTCTAATATCCATCTATAAAATTATTTCGCCCTTCTTCAAAATATCTGCACTGGATTTAAGATGGAACAAGGATGAACGGTCAGCCGATTATTCGCTTCAATTTAGCCGCTTGCACCAACCTGGTATATATAATTTGTACTGAATATATAGCATATTTCTATGGTCTAAAACACATAAAAATGATCTATTTTAACAATGACGTCAAACCGTAATCATGTAAAAGCGTAAACACATGAAGTTATCGGAAAAAATTAACCTTAAACGCGCAATTCAGTGCAATCTAAAAAGACTATGTATAAGTTCCGAGGGAATTCCGATAATTAATATAATCCACCATCTTTTGCGCGCTCATATCTTTTAGAAATCCTTCGTTCAATAAGTCGTGTATAGCGGAGTTACCTGTTATATTACCTGAGTTAAGGTAAGTCATTTTCCAAAGTATAGAGAGATAAAATCCCCGAAATACATTTCATTCTGTAACGTACTATAGCTTAAATGTTTAAAGTGCCTATATATACTATGGTTGCGGTGATATTTAAATATATCAATATTTTATAAACTTTGCCATACATTTTGTTATTAAAAAATTTGTCCTGATGGATTTATTGGCCTTTATAGAGTTACCGCGGACATGACGTCAAATCGAGAATTCAAATCAGTTTTCTCCTGTTTGGAGGAAATTCCCGATTTGACGTCATGTCCGGTACCTTTAAAGGCTAATAAATCCATCAGGATTTTAAAGGCTGATGGAAAAAATGCCAAAACGTCGTCATGAAAACATTCTGCGGTTTTAGAGCTGTCATGACAACCGCGAATTCAAAGAAACAACTTGGAACATACGTGGAATTGATCTACGAGTTTACAGTCTTTGGTGGACGAAAAGAACGCATTTGTGGAAATATTTCGCAGTAGCTATGGCAAAAAAGGTAGGAAAGTAAAACATTTACACATAAATAGTGCATTTTAAAGATCTTATATATCTGCTTCGCGATAATGATTAAAAAACGGGAGGGAAGCATGGACAAGTTAGGGGGTTGAAGATTACACATGACGCACTTGAAATTATGCAGCAGAATAATAGACGGCGGGGTTTTCTGAGACAATTTATATATTAATTTATTCGGTTCATATTTCTTAAGTTCATAAGTATTCCAAGCCAGAAGTCTGATAAAGACATCGTCATCGAGTATCCGGATTTGCGTCGTCGCGAAAAACACGGCAAATATTCATTTTATTATATAAAATACTACGGTTATTAACGTAAAAACTACTGAGTTTCTCTGCGTAATTTTTTTTACTAAACATATCTCCAACCACTGTGTTTTTGCAATGAAACAAATGTAAATCGAACGGCGTACTAGTTTGTAACCACAAAATGTTTAAAACCTTGAGTGTTTAAGCCTATAAAACTTTCAATGGAAAGTAGGTTGTGATGGATCTATCACTAAATTTTCCGAAACATGCATGAAGCCTAATTTACAAACATCTGAAAACTGTTTTCTCCGATTTCACTTTATCGTCAAGTCTTTCAAACTTTTCTTTTTCAAAAAATTCATATATAACAAATAATTTGTATTGTATATGTTATATTTTTAGATATATTTAATAGCGTACCGCAGAACCCATGCAAAAGGACAAATTAAACACAGCGATAATTCTTAAGGCCTATTTAATTAATACACGATAAATAGTATGCAATTATCATTCTGACGAATGCAAAGGAGGGCCTATGCCACAATCTTCATTCAATTTTGTTCAGGTTGGAATTTAAAGTGTCACGTTTGTACGTGTGTTCATACGTTCACATACGCCAGAGTACGAATCGTAAACGACAAATCGCATAGTGTAAATGGGCCTTTAGATATTATAGAAGACTATAGAAAATCAAATTTCGGTAAAAACAGATTGTGGACCTTGCTCAAATACCTAAAATAGAGCTAATCCCGTATATATAAACTGCACTTACCCAGTCGCTCTTAGAGATGCCTTTCTTTCTTTAAGTTACTAAAAATGTATGTATCATCCTTTATATTTACATCTATTCCCTTTACTTTGTTAATTCACTATGGTTACCACAACTTGCAAAACATTGCGAGTTGCTGCAATTTTCGTAGTCAAATTATTTTATATAATAAATTTGTATAAAAAAGTCTCGTCACTGCGTTAAAACTACTTTTGTTCGGCAGTTTATTTGGTTGATATGTGTCAACGCAAAATGGATTAGCAATTTTGAATGTTTACGTTCTTATCATGCAGTATAATACTATACACTTAAGACCCCTTAAGAGACTGACTTGGGTCCTGTACGCCCGTATGTGTGTATATGTACAAAGATATTGTACACTATACCAAAGTTTACATTCCTAGTTCTAACATCTTGAATAATTAGTAGCAAATATTCGGGTCGAATTGCTTCGCGAATAACTGTTTTTAACAATTGTTTAAACATTACCAAGAAATTCATCAAAACTTGTAGGATTAATCCAGCTGCGTAGTTCAAAAAATTGATCAAAAAATTTTGACAAATTATGCTTGCATATGCCTATGGGTAAACTACATATTGGCGACTATGCCATAAACGTTTATGCATATACTGAGTCAGTTTGTAATAAAAAGCGAACAATAAGTGAGTTGACTATGTTTCTAGTCAAGGAAAACGAAATGGCAGGTTGTTAGGCAATGTGGTTAAATACACCTGCAGAAGTAAGAAAACCTCCTGAATATAATGGCGCTGCATGCATGCATAACAACATTGCATGTCATGGTTTGGGATCGTATCATTAATCAGTTCACTGCCTCTAAGAGATCATATTCTTACTTTGGAAGAATTAATCTTCACAATTTTGAGCCCTGACCAATGCATTCACGCATGCGTGCGAGATGGAAGTGGGGATGAAAAGTTGTAAGTCTCGCTTTTCACGGTTTGACCACCAGTTTCAAATTTTGAAACAAGTCAACGAGTGCAAATGAGGCTTAATTTGAATCAAGTAGCATCTTCGTTTGAACTATAAGGGCTTTATATTTAAAACTTATATTAGTAAGAAATATTTTTGCCCAGCTACTACAACTGGTTTAAACTTGCCTTATATAGGAAATGTAATAAATCTTTTTTCACTTTTCGTTTTCAGATCAATTTCAAAATGGTTCATCCTGAAAACAAAAACAAAAAAATTGCTCATGCCGCTAAGAATTGGAATCGACGTCCAAATTTAATACAATCAAAGTCGAACCCCCAGTCATCGAAACTGCCCAAGCTTGTTAAAGGCAAGGAGTTCGACGCGACTATCTTTAATCTCCCACAAATTGAAATTGTGTTTATGATACTGGAGAATGACAAATCAAATAACAATAGCGCGGCTTATCGCATAGGTCTACAAAAGAACAAACTACTAGAATTGGTATCATTGTTCCTAGACAATAACGGCGGGATATTGATTTATGGTGTGTTTTCATATGGGATCGTTTGTGGTGAAATAATGTCTGAAGACGATCGTAAAAATGTTTCTCGTAAGATTAACACAGAAATCGCAAGGATGGCTTGGCCAAAACATGTCGATCATCGCTGGTTTTGGACGGTTGAATTCCTTCCTGTCAGTAATACAGCTGGTGATGAAATGTATGTCATACAAATCGGTGTAGACCCTTCCAAAAATAAGATCACATATCTTCCACAAATTCAAAGAAATTATGCTCCTTCCCCACGAAAAACGCACGTGCGAAAACCAACTGCAAATGCTTCAGACAAAAAAGCTTACTCAGGTAAAGGTACCATTGTATGTAACGAATAAACGGCATCAAGAAGCAAAGGATGGGCTTTAACATCACTTCTATCAACTCCCTAAGCTAGATGATGAGATGAGAAAACTTACTATTATATCCTCAAAATTTTGTTTTTTGGTTTAATTTGCATGACCAATGTATAGTTAATGTTATAGTTAAACAACACAAGTAAAAAATAGAATAGTTTCATAAAAGAAGAACGCTCTTTGTGTGCCTTCTTTCGTGAAAAAATCTACTCTATACTAGCGTTCCTGCTAAATACGTAGTTTTCCATTACAAGTATTTATTTCGATACAAATTGCCCTCAAATTGTTTGTAAATAATCTATAATAAAGAATTCCCAATCTAACATCAATTCACATTCTTTATTTATAGACAGAGACTTTTTTGAGAGAAAAATACTCAACAAAGACACCACCATAAAAAAGGAGTACAAGAAGAAGCTGGAAAGGTAACTAAGGATATTCTTTGAGTGTTTCAGCGAGCAGGAATACCAAACATATATGTTAATATTGTATCATATATCAAGAACAAATATGAATAGGAATCTCTAATTTTGGATGGGTCCCGATCCCTCGTGAAGCCAATTTACGTGTTTCCGCAGCATATATAATTTTAAGTCTTAATAAAGATATTTCTCGCTAATGATAAAACGGCGCCAGCAATGTAAACTTCTGCTATTTTGTTATATATTTCATTACCTCTCGTTGTAGCATTCTGAAATATGGCACATGTATGTTTATAATTTGTAGAACCTCCGCTCGGGAGATTCGGAAAAATATTTCCCGAAGTGATTATATTCCCCGAGGGCTTTTCCCGATAATGTGGAATAGACAAACACAACAGTACAAAGCCCGATAACAAAGGTTCAGAAAAGTATTCGAAAAGTACTCGAAAAAGGCGTAAAATATTAACGTAAAATGTATTTTGACATTAGTCAACTTTTTTTGTGTTTTCTGCTTTCTTTGTGTTTTCGTTTAGAATACGCTTAATTTTCTCGTCAGAATCGTTAATTTCTTGATTTCAAACAAACAACAACACTATTCCCGCCATTTTCTTCCTTATTCCCGCGTGGCCACCACGCGTTTTTCCGCGAATTGATATTCACCGGTGAATATGAAAAAATCTGCCGCTGCAGCGAATACGGAGACGTAAGAGTGATACGGTGAAAATTTTCATGATCACGTGGCAAAAATCTAACTTTCTCATTGGACAATTTGAATTTGAGGTGTAATATTCTTGAAAATTCCATGGAACTTTGATATTACCCATCACATATGAACTTTGATATGACCCACATCATAAATTTCTTTGAAGGTTCCCAAAGCATTCGAAAATTTGAAATGTTAGTATAAAGCCCACTATCTCGTATCTTCCCATTTAGGTTACCTTGGGTAGAAAATTTTATGGTGGTTGATGGACATGGTAAATGCAATGAACGTCATTTACAAATTGTCTGCAAAATTGGCGAAGTACCCCGTACTGTTGATATTAAGAAATTGTTCCACGAAAAAAGATTTCCTGTAATTACCTACAAGAAGCGTAAGTTCTTTTATTCAAAATATTCTGGCAAGAAACATTTTTATATTAGTGTTCTTTTGCCCAATTGCATCAATAACTTGTAAAATGAATTCACTTACATTATTTTCTTACAATAAATTTGCCTTAACTTTATAAATTTTATAGTCTCGAAGACTGAGTGGTTTGAAACAAATATTCTCGATAAAAAATTTAAAATGAAAGAGGAGTACGAGTGTAAACTGTTAAGGTAACCGACGATGACTGAAAACAAGCATGAAGAAGGGGAGCTTTTAACAGCTATCATGATCATCCAAGCATTTGAAATTGAAAAACTGTAAAGGGTTCTTACAACAAATACGGTTTGGTTACCACGCTATTTTATCCAATCATATTGCTTCGTTTACGGGGTGCCTATGATTCGGACCGCTAAACCGGACCCGCTTACAGCTTTTGCAACGGTTTTTACCGTAGTTCGAAAATTTGAATTTATGATTTTTTTTGTGCAAATCGCGTACAAATTAAAATTATATCTGTGATTATATAGTCAACTTTTTTAAAGGAAGTTCATTGCCTGCCTTTACTAAAATTATCCCGATTTTTTCATTAATAAACATGTTATTTATTGGTTTTGCTCTGTAAAACACACATCAAGAGAAACCGGGCCTCGTCATGAATATACATGTATTTCTTTTTCCAAACTAGTAATATTTTTCTCGGTAGTATTTTTAATTATTTTTAATTATTGTTAGGTGTAGTGAAAGCTAGAGTATGGTGTTCAATAGCTACATATCTTACAGGTTGGAATGGGTTGAAAGTTTTCAACTCGTCGGGGAATCCAAAAATCGCCATGTAGAAATCGTTTACGAATTCGGCAAAGCACCTCGAGTTCCGGACATCGTAAATTTGTTTGGAGAAAACATCCTTCCTTTCATTAGATATCGGGAAGGTTCGTTTTTCCCGCTATTTGCATTGCTTTATATATTGTCGTTGGCCTAACACAATTTGAAAGACAATGTATTTGTTATATTCACCAATAGGATCCAAAAATGAATGGTTTGAAGAAAACATACTTGACGAGAATTATGACATGAAAGATATTTATCTCAATGAATTGATAAGTGAAAGGTACTAAAACTATTTAGATTTGCTATACGCCTAAATGGAGTTTTAGGGTGTCCTCGCATTGTTATGAGCAGAACCGATGCGCAGAGCGAACTCACCTTCCACTTAACAATTTTAAATCCTTTGAGTACCATTCAAACTAGCCATATTAACATACTCATTTTTGCCGTGTTTCACGTGGTTTTTAGATTCTCATGGGTTAAAGATTTCTATATTGGTGTCACAAGGCATCCAGAGAATTCTTGGCAAATATACATCACCTACGCCCGCGACAAAAAGCCTTCGATGAAAGACATGAGGAAATTGTTTGGTGTTAACATTGCCTCGTTCGTTGATTTTATCCCAGAAAGTAACGCTGATGATAATGAGTTAAGAACTTCCTCTTGTTTTCTTCGCGCACCTTGTTCAGGTGACCCCCTCTACGTCAAAAATGAAGAACGCGGAACAATAGCAATCCTTGCCACACAGCTATCAGACACAGATGACCATTACGCAGTAACCTGTTACCATGTCTGTTACTGCGAGAGCGAGTTACCTGACAACATAAATGATGCACACAAGAAACTAAAAGAAGACTGCGGCTCAAAGAACTCAGCTGGTTGTGCTGGTATCGGGTGGCATTATATTAACGAAGATACAGAATTAGGAAAATTTGAACGTGGCTTATACAATGACAGTAATGATATCGCCCTTATCAAACTTGCATCGGGGCTAACCTGCGATGACGCCACTACTCTTCTTAAAGATGGAGTTGAATCAGAATTGTTAAGTAAAAAAGAAGTAGGGCAATTATTTAGCAAGTACATGAAAAATGGTAAGTTGCCCAAAGTAAAAAAGTATGGTTCAATAACTAAAGAAACGGAAGGAGAACTTATTGCACTGTCTGGAGTAACTGAAAATGAAACTAAGCCAGGTATGAATAAAGGCTTTTACAGAATTCAAGGAACAGGTGGTAGTGCCTTTGCTGAACCAGGCGATTCAGGCGCTTTAGTGTATATTGTAGATGAAGGCAAAAATTTGCCGTTTGCAATTGTGAGCAATCAAAACGAAAACAAAGATATATTTTATTGTCAAAATTTACGTAAAGGTTTAGAGGAATTGTGTTCAGAGATTGAGCCTTGTTTAAACCAATGTGGTCTAAAAATCACTCGACTTCACTAAGAATTCACCCCCAAATTGTCTTGGACTTTTCACATTTTATCATAGAAATTGCACCTTATTATAGGGAGACAATTGTATGCATACACATTGTAATATAAGCGCACTAAAAGTCTTAGCATGTAAAGAAGCCTTGTAAATGGCCATTAATCAAAACTCAGATTATCAAAGTATTTGCAGCGCTTTAAATTGTGGTTGCAATTGCTTGGGTTCAAAAGTATTAACAATGATGTGAACGCAATGATAGTATAGAATATAATGGCACCTTGTCACTGCTTTGAATTGGACAATGTCTAATAGACCTTTTTCACAATGACGTCAAACGCGGAAAGTCTGATGTTACACGAAGTTTGATTGGCTCGATAATTTTGTGGAGCCAATCAAATTTCGTGTAACATCAGACTTTCCGCGTTTGACGTCATTATAAGAAAGGTCTATTGCTGTAATTTTGCACACTGTCATTTAAAGTTTTCAAGAGAGAAAAAAGAATACAAAAACTTCTATGCGTCAAAGTCAATTTTTAATTTCCATGCATGTTTACATTACATCGCATTACTCAAGCCTTCGAAGTGTACAATATCAGCATTATACCCCATAATATCCCTTTCTAGCACAGCCAACACCGCAGCTCACAGCACCCATCAGATGCCACCTTCTGTTCACACTGCACCCCAATGGTCCCCCGCTGTCCCCTTGACAGGAATAAATCTTCCCAGTGTGGTAAACATAACCACAGCTTTGCTTACAAACAGAGGTATCTTAGCCTGTTTTAGAATTGCTGGGCCGGAGCCATCTTTCTCCAAGGCAGCCCAGCCTGTAACTCAACATTTCGTTCCTCCAGTCAGGTTAAAGGAAGGCAGGCAAATGGGTAGGACCCGATACTGTACTTGATGGAGGGTGCCATCTCAACAAAAATATATATCATAAATTATTCTGACTGTCTGGGTCGTACTTATTATGCAGTCCACCGCCACATACACACGTTTAAATAAAAAATTGGATCGTTTCGGCATATCTGTTCGTGAACTCGTCGAGTTTTCTCGAGTTTTCAGCGAACATTCACAAAAAAGACGCTTGTTTCGACTTACAAAAACTAGTTTCGAAATTTGTTATTTGTGGAATGCAGTGCTTGAATGATCATATTTATACACAGCAGCAAATACAATTTAATATAAATGGTCGCATTGATTCTGAAAGGCTATTACTATCGACGTCTAACAAACGTACATATATACCACCGAATGTATATACAGCAAAGTATTAAAACCATTGACGAGTCCGTGGTTTTAAAAGACACAAATATTATAGCAGATACATTCACGCTGAGTGCTCAGTTTGATCATTGGAATGTTATTATGACGACATTCAAAACCAGTGAGCTGTACAAAACAGTGGAAGCTATAAAGCTGAACATGGATGCCATAGATCCCGAATTATGTCGGTAAGTACTAACTTATATGTTCTGATATCAACATGACCAAAATATTACGTAAACGTAACGTAAAAACTATTGTTGTCAGTCAGAAGACGAGAGTTTGATGTAGATCTTGTTTAAACTTGCTGTTGTTCATTTAATGACACTATGGCGTCATTCAATATATAATAATATAATAATCAAAATAGAAAAAAGAAAACACATCCATAAACAACATTTTTGTTTTAATCAATCGGTCATTATCAAAGCACTGCTCACCATTTTTCACGGCACTTAAAGACGTGATTTTATTACCTTAAAATGAAACCTTTTCGGTCATGAACTCTGATATCAAAACCCGTGATGTAAACAATATTCGAACACTATATGAATCGCGTTGCACTTGACTGGATGTGGAACAATGTCTAGAGTGTGATGCCTTGCGTACATGTCTTAATTTCGAGTGAAAATAATACAAAATTCAATATTAAGCAACTGCTAATTCTTCCCTTGGAATTGGGAAAAATCACTGGGAAAAATTCGTAAAAATCGCGTCGCATTGGCAAATCGCGCCAGTGTGTGTCGGCCTTGATGTTACTGACAAGAATTGTTGTGCAAGATTCATATAATTATGTGGCTGGCGAAAAGTTTCTGAACTACTTTATATTTTTGTATTTTACAAAGCATCGCGAAAAGTTTATAGCTATTGCGTCAGCATAGAAAGACGGTTCAATAATTAACAACATATATTGGTCATTCTTTTTAAAAGTTATTGTTTCAAGACAACATTATGCAAATAGATTGTGGAAACGCTGAACATGTTTCACATTTATTCGAGTATCTCGTATTTCTTTAGTTGAGGCGAATATTTGTCCAATTTAGTATTCAATAATACAATTTAATATCCTACAAAACAGAGTGGTGGCAAATTTGCATTCCGACCAAACTACTGTAGTTGTCCATGCAATGATATATATTTTACATTGTATATCTACCTTGACCTTGTACATTTTCGGTGATCTCATTCATAGAATTATTAAATTGTTTAGTTCCGAACTATTATGCAGAGAGACGACGGACCTGGGGTACCTGGACGAAAGGTAGGTTATTTCATTCACATAATTAACTTGAGGGCTATATATAATAAGTGCAAATCAAAAGCTAGCTTCGAGAAAAGGAATAAAACCAAGAAAAGCAAAGAACAAAATCGCTTGACAGTGAATAGTCAAATAGTCGATCCAGAATAGTGCAGCTTAGATATCAGCGTAAACATGTTTTCTTGTTTTAAAGGTAAAATATTAATGAGTTTACAAAATGTTGTTTCATTACCAGAAAGTTGCCACACGACGAGTGTCGCATGCATGTGTACTAATTTGTATTCCATCCTTTAACTTTTACTATAAAAGTTTTTATCATTACTATATATGATATCAATTATGAGGTAAATTCTAAAGGTTTAAAGGGTCTTAATTTCGAGTAGAGTTATAGACACTTTGAACAGCCAGTAAAAGTTGATGGAAAATGAGTCAACTATCGGTCCTTCGGCAGGAATCAGTGGCAAGAGCATTGCACTGGCATCGCAAAACCGTTCGATTTCCAAGATTCGATTCTTGCCGGAGGACCGACGTTGACTCATTTTTCCATCAACTGTTCCTGGTTTGAATTTGAAGTGTGTATAATTCCACTTGAAATTAAGACCCTTTAAACCTCTAGAATATATGATATATAATGTAAATGTGTGAAGAATTGATCATCGAACAGGTTACTGTACAGAATAACTGAATAACTACTTCAGAGCTTCTATAATTATAGAGGAAACTTCCTCCAACATAGCCACTACAATAGACAGAGGGTCCTATATTTATGCTAGTGGCGCATTACAAGTTCTTTGTTTCAATCTATTGCCAATCCCATATCCATAAGCGAACAGCTTTATGCAAATAACTTGTGTAGGTCCTGAGAACTTTTTTCATTATCAAAGCAGCTCGCATTTCTTTAATTAAGGCAAATAACAGTTGTTTATTGATAACATTAATTAATTTAATTATTTGTTTTCATACAACTAAACAGAGAGTTGAGGAGGTTATACTCAAGGTTAGTTAACTTTCTTGTCATTGTAACTGTTCCATCAAATATGAAATTATACGCATAATGATATCACTGTATTAACATATGCCATTTCAATACCATGCAATTCACCATTCCATCAGTGTTGTATTTTCAGTTTATTTTTGCAACTCCCTACACAATTTCGCTGATCTTTGCGCTGTGTATTTGGAATGCAAGATTCTTCGGACTGTTCATTTGCTTTACCAATGCGGAATTCTATATTGTTTGGGACTATATTTAGAGCTAAAAGGCACTTATAGTAATCACACTTTTTCCATACTAGTTTATAGTCTGAATTAAGGTGCGTTTGCAGGGAAAAGTGCAAAGTTTGGCGATTTAACGGCTCTATACATTGTGATAAAACTTTATCGCCAAATGAATTTACGTCATCTCCCCGTATTAGCGCAACTCATTTTTTAGCAGGGCTTCGTGGCGAATGTTTTTCAATAAAATTTATCACATACAATTTAGTTTTGAAGGACTAAGCCGTCGCAAAGTTAAGTCAAGTTTTGATCTAGAGGATACGACACCGTATGTAGCCTAGTTTCATGTCATGATCACATTTTTGTCATTTGTTAAGCATTTCATGCATACATTTATCGGAACAACTCATATTACTTTAGTAAGTAAAAATACCTAGGCCAAAGCTTGTTCATTAATAAGATAATTTATATATTCTATAGTTTCCTGCCACCGAAAAATCAAGAAGCAGCGTGTATCAAGAATGATGAAGGTCAATATCACATGACCTCCTCTTAATTCTGACTTGTTAGTGACTCCCCGGACAACCCAGGCATCTTATTAAATGCACGCAACGGTATTTAAACCTTATCTTTTAATAGGGTCAAAAAATGAATGGTTTGAAGAAAACGTATTGGACGAGAATTGTGACATTAAAGAGGTTTATGTGAATGAACTGAAAAGTGGAAGGTATGGTTTTTTTAATAATTCTAATCAAAAAATATATTATTCTGAAGAAACCATCATCATACACTATCAAGATCACACACGAATTTTGAAGACTTGAAGTCATTGCTATACTGTAGAGTAAACTTTCCTTGATTTAGACAAGCTTACTACATATTCCTGTAAACTATAAATCGATTTTTAATTTAGCGTTTATTCAGTTAATTCCTTCTTATAAAATAATTATTCCCCTACATCGAGTTTTTTTATTTCTTAATTACTTGAAACCATCTCGTGTTTTCCTTGCTGGTCTTTACCGTAAAAAAAACATTCTTTTTAGATTCTCTTGGATAAAAGATTTCTATATTGGGTCTGATAAAGAAACAAAATCATGGCAGATGTGCATCACCTACGCTCGAAACACAAAACCTTGCATGCAAGATCTAAAGAACGTGTTTGGTGATAACATTGCCTCGTTCGTTAAATTCACCCCAGAAGGTGATGCTAAGAAGTTTCAATTTCTTCAAGCATCTGGTGCTGGTGAAATGAGTAAACTACCTACAGCCAAGAAGTATGGCCTGCAATTTGACGAAACAAAAGGAGAACGTTTTCCGATAACAGAAGATGAAGAAGGCGATGTTTTTGAAGAAGAAGACGGTTCAGGGGCCTTTACGAATCTATCATTTGCTGTGGTAAGCAGTCAAATTAAAACGTGTATTATTGTCCAAATTTACATAAAAGTATGAAAGACATTAAAGAAAGCTAAGAGTATATTTGGATCAACATTATTTCTTGCATTCATCAATGTGGCCGTTTCTAAACCGCAGTTGATAATTGTTGAATAATGTTATTTTTAAGCTTGCAATTTTTATTTTATTTAAGTGTCATTGTAAGCCTGCCTTAATGTATGATTGCAATAAGTTTCGTGTAACTTACACGCCAATAGGTAAGGGTACACATTAGCAATCTGTCGACGCGACCAGCGTGACAAAGTATAAATCGATCGTAATCACAGTAAGTCTGCACTACACAATTAAGAAATAGAAAACATTTTCCGTGTTTATACACAGTTATAGAAACAAGTGTACGTAATATTGTGTAAGCAATAATCAGCGGGAAGACGAGCCCGTAATTGTTTTAGTATACACCCTGTACCTAGATATATTAATTTCGAGAAAATAATCGATACACCGCAATTACACCGAAAAATAATTTAATTCATTCAATTTTATACGGTCGCGCGAGCGAATTTTTCATAAACGTTCACCATCACGAATAGACAATGGTTGAGTAGCCAATCAGAAAGTAGGATTTGTAATAGACAATAGTCGGGTGTATACTATGACTGTATAGAAGCACAGGAAAAAAATTTCTATTTCTTCAATTATATGACGCAATAAAAGATAATTCGATTCAATTACAAATTCTCATTACATTACTTCGCTTGTTAAGTTAAGGCGGGAAAAGTCCCGTGTTTTTATACAGTTATAGAAACACGCTTCTCGACCAATCAAGCACGCGCGTACTATAAATGTTATATCATAACAGTATATAGTTACGAAATTGCATTGTTCCAGCATATCTGTCATGAGATCGTCGCTGTTTAACGGAGATAATTATACGTAGATTATCGCCGACAATACTACCGACAGTTAATAGCATATTAATTGAAATATTCAACAATCAAAGCTTCGTTAAATAGAAATATTTTTAGAAAATTCAATTCCGATATCGATCAGGTAAATTTTAGCCATCATTTATTGTTTAATGATGACCATTTTACAGTCAAGACCTAGAAAGTTCAAAAATTTTACATCTTCGGTTACTTCTAAAAGTATACCCTAGTAAAGTTCCAGGTGAAAGAGAACCCTAAATTGAATCGTTGAATTTATCCAGGAGAGCGACGAAGAAGATGAAGAGATATCACGAACTTCCTCTTGTTTTCTTGACACATTTGAAGCACACAACAGACAGAAGGAGGACTACTGTACCTATGACGCTGCTGGATTTCTTGGTAGCAGGTATCATATTTATTGTATGGATAAAAAATCTGTATTGGGGCTGTTCGACTGTGGTGTATACAATAATATTGCTGTGATCAGGCCTGCAGCAATGCCACGTTTCTCCACTATATCGGGGAGACAATTGCATGGTACGTTCGCTTGCTTTTGTCGTTATGACTATTTTATTAGTTAAATAACAATAAGTAATAAATACCACTGCATGTGTTGCCAACTTTCCATCCTCCCAAAAGTAATCAGTTTCGTGGTGGCGCTGCTAGTTTCCTTATGCAATTCTAAATATGTGTTGTTTGGTTTACGAAATTAGAGAGTGCTTCTGGCCCTGGACTGAAGTTTTTTAATTTATAAAACTAATTATACGTTCTTTAGGCCTTGGTGCATGCCATGGGCAAGAACATGGTGTTTCGAGGATAGAAAATGCGAGAGGAACACTCTTTCAGGAAATTTGACGAAACGGAAACCGTATGCAAAAAGGTAATTGTTTGCGGGTTTTGGTCATCCCTGATATTTGCGTTATATATGTATAAAGGTTATGGTATTAATTTCATCAGTGTACACTGTTTGCTTTCCCATTTTAAAGTGTCGTTGCCAGTCCGCTGGTTGTCCTTTAGCTGTTTTTAGTAGGGACAAATATCTGGTTAGGAATTTTTTCATTATAAAATTTATCAAATATATTTTAGTATGGAAAGACTGCGCCGCACAGTTGCGCAATTTTCTGATCCTTTGGATAAGATATGGTGGTACGTTAGCTAAGGTTTTTTTGTCATGGTCACATTTTTGTCATTTGTTAACAAGGCATTGATAAAACATTCTCGCCAATTCAAACTTTTGATAGATTTATTGGGACAACTCATATTTCTTTAGTTAGTCAAGAAACCTTGGCCGAAGTTTGTTCATTAATAATATAACTTATATATTCTATAGCTCCCTGGCGAGGAAAAAAATAGAAGCTCGTGACAAGAATGATGAAGGTCAATAATACACGACTACCCCCTCCCCCTCACTCACTTGATTTGTTCTTGTTAATTAAATAACTCGACTTTAAACTAAATCCCAACGCAAAATTAGTTAGCGTGTATACGCAACGGTATTTAAATCTTTTTTAATAGGGTCAGAATATGAATGGTTTGAAGAAAACGTATTGGACGAAAATTATGACATTAAAAAGGTTTATGTGAATGAACTGACAAATGTAAGGTATGGTATCTTATTATACTAATCAATCTAAAAACATATTATATTAAGAAGCCATTATCTAATACACCATCATGATCACAGTCATCACACGCGAATTTTCAACCCTGGAATTCATTGCTATGCTGTATAGTGGAACTTTACTTGCTTTGCACAAGCTTACTACATGTTCCTGTCAATCAAAAATTGTTTTTTTTTAATTCAGCGTTTAACGTGCGGGCGTTTCCACTTTGATCGAAATTTAGTGACCTGAATTTCAGTTAACTTCCTTCTGATGAAATTATTATTCCCGCAAATCGAGTTTATTTATGTCTTAAGTATTTAGGTATTTTAAATCATCCTTGTCAATTTCATACAACTGTTTAAGCCTCATTTCCACAAACTGCATGAGCACTAATCGTGTTTTCTTTCCTGGTCTTAAACGTACAAAAAACATTCTTTTTAGATTCCCTTGGATAAAAGATTTCTATATTGGGGCTGATAAAGAAACAAAATCATGGCAGATGTGCATCACTTACGCTCGAAACACAGAACCTTGCATGAAAGATCTAAAGAACGTGTTTGGTGATAACATTGCCTCGTTCGTTAAATTCACCCCAGAAGGTGATGCTAAGAAGTTTCAATTTCTTCGAGCACCTGGTTCTGGTGAAATGAGTAAACTACCTACAGCCAAGAAGTATGGCCTGCAATTTGACGAAAGAAAAGGAGAACGTTTTCTGATAACAGAAGATGAAGAAGGCGACGTTTTTGAAGAAGAAGACGGTTCAGGGGCCTTTACGAATCTATCATTTGCTGTGGTAAGCAATCAAATTAAAACGTGTATTATTGTCCAAATTTACATAAAAGTATGAAAGACATTAAAGAAAGCTAAGAGTATATTTGGATCAACATTATTTCTTGCATTCATCAATGTGGCCGTTTCTTAACCGCAGTTGATAATTGTTAAATAATGTTATTTTTAAGCTTGCAATTTTTATTTTATTTAAGTGTCATTGTAGGCCTGCCTTAATGTATGATTGCAATAAGTTTGGTGAAATTTACACGCCAGTTGGGGTACAAATTAGCAATCTGTCGACGCGACCAGCGTGACAAAGTATAAGTCGATCGTAATCACAGTGAAGTCTGCACTACAAAATTAAGAAATAGAAAACATTTTCCGTGTTTCTACACAGTTATAGAAACAAGTGTACGTAGGAGTTTGGGAGAACGAGAAATAATCAGTGGGAAAACGAGCCCGTAATTGTTTTAGTATACACCCTGTACCTAGATATATTAATTTCGAGAAAATAATCGATACACCGCAATTACACCGAAAAATAATTTAATTCATTCAATTTTATACGGTCGCGCGAGCGAATTTTTCATAAACGTTCACCATCACGAATAGACAATGGTTGAGTAGCCAATCAGAAAGTAGGATTTGTAATAGACAATAGTCGGGTGTATAATATGACTGTATAGAAACACAGGAAAAAATTTTCTATTTTTTTATTTATATGACGCAATAAAAGATTTTGTACAAATATTATAATTCGATTCAATTACAAATTCTCATTACATTACTTCGCTTGTTAAGTTAAGGCGGGAAAAGTCCCGTGTTTTTATACAGTTATAGAAACACGCTTCTCGACCAATCAAGCACGCGCGTACTATAAATGTTATATCATAACAGTATATAGTTACGAAATTGCATTGTTCCAGCATATCTGTCATGAGATCGTTGCCGTTTCAACGGAGATAATTATACGTAGATTATCGCCGACAATACTACCGACAGTTAATAGCATATTAATTGAAATATTCAACAATCAAAGCTTCGTTAAATAGAAATATTTTTAGAAAATTGAATTCCGATATCGACCAGGTAAATTTTAGCGATCATTTATTGTTTAATGATGACCATATTTTACAGTCAAGACCTAGAAAGTTCAAAAATTTTACATCTTCGGTTACTTCTAAAAGTACCCTAGTAAAGTTGCAGGTGAAAGAGAACACTAAATTGAATCGTTGAATTTATCCAGGAGAGCGACGAAGAAGATGAAGAGATATCACGAACTTCCTCTTGTTTTCTTGACACATTTGAAGCACACAACAGACAGAAGGAGGACTACTGTACCTATGACGCTGCTGGATTTCTTGGTAGCAGGTATCATATTTATTGTATGGATAAAAAATCCGTATTGGGGCTGTTCGACTGTCGTTTATGCAATAATATTGCTGTGATCAGGCCTGCAGCAATGCCACGTTTCTCCACTATACCGGGGAGACAATTGCATGGTACGTTCGCTGGCTTTTGTCGTTATGACTATTTTATTAGTTAAATAACTATAAGTAATAAATACCACTGCATGTGTTGCCAACTTTCCATCTTCCCAAAAGTAATCAGTTTCGTGGTGGCGCTGCTAGTTTCCTTATGCCTTTCTAAATATGTGTTGTTTGGTTTACGAAATTAGAGAGTGCTTCTGGACCAGGACCAAAGTTTTTTAATTAATAAAACTAATTATACGTTCTTTAGGCTTCGGTCCATACCATGGGCAAGACTTACATGGTGTTTCGAGGATAGAAAATGCGAAAGGAACACTCTTTCAGGAAATTTGACGCAACGGACACAGTATGTAAAAAGGTAATTGTTTGCGGGTTTTGGTCATCATAACCTTTTTTTTATTAGCCAAAAATAATAATTATACGAAATACATTTGATAATTGATATTGACAATCTTTAATTCCGATCAAACGGTAATCAGGCTCGTGTTGACACTGCACGTGTAGCTACATTAGATGTGTAAATTTTTATAGAAATTATATATACATGCATGTCTTCCCGCTGATATTTGCGTTATATGTATAAAGGTTATGGTATTAATTTTATCAGTGTACACTGTTTGCTTTCCCATTTTAAAGTGTCGTTGCCAGTCCGCTGGTTGTCCTTTAGCTGTTTTTAGTAGGGACAAATATCTGGTTAAGAATTTTTTAATTATAAAATTTATCAAATATATTTTAGTATTGAAAGACTGCGCCGCCCAGTTGCGCAATTTTCTGATCCTTTGGATAAGATATGGTACGTTAGCCAAGGTTTTTTTGTCATGATCACATTTTTGTCATTTGTTAACAAGGCATTGATAAAACATTCTCGCCAATTCAAACTTTTCATAGATTTATTGGGACAACTCATATTTCTTCAGTTAGTCAAGAAACCTGGGCCGAAGTTTGTTCATTAATAATATTACTTATATATTCTATAGCTCCCTGGCGAAGAAAAATACAGAAGCTGGTGACAAGAATGATGAAGGTCAATAATACACGACTACCCCCTCCCCCTCACTCACTTGATTTGTTCTTATTAATTAAATAACTCGACTTTAAACTAAATCCCAACGCAAAATTAGTTAGCGTGTATACGCAACGGTATTTAAATCTTTTTTAATAGGGTCAGAATATGAATGGTTTGAAGAAAACGTATTGGACGAAAATTATGACATTAAAAAGGTTTATGTGAATGAACTGACAAATGTAAGGTATGGTATCTTATTATACTAATCAATCTAAAAACATATTATATATATACATTATACTAAGAAGCCATTATCTAATACACCATCATGATCACAGTCATCACACGCGAATTTTCAACCCTGGAATTCATTGCTATGCTGTATAGTGGAACTTTACTTGCTTTGCACAAGCTTACTACATGTTCCTGTTAATCAAAAATTTTTTTTTAATTCAGTGTTTAACGTGCGGTCGTTTTCACTTTGATCGAAATTTATTGACCTGAATTTCAGTTTTATTGACCTGAATTCCTTCTTATGAAATCGTTATTCCCGCAAATCGAGTTTATTTATGTCTTAAGTATATTTAGGTATTTTAAATCATCCTTGTCAATTTCATACAACTGTTTAAGCCTCATTTCCACAAACTGATGAGCACTAATCGTGTTTTCTTTGCTGGTCTTAAACGTACAAAAACATTCTTTTTAGATTCCCTTGGATAAAAGATTTCTATATTGGGCTGATAAAGAACAAAATCATGGCAGATGTGCATCACCTACGCTCGAAACACAAAACCTTGCATGAAAGATCTAAAGAACGTGTTGGTGATAACATTGCCTCGTTCGTTAAATTCACCCCAGAAGGTGATGCTAAGAAGTTTCAATTTCTTCAGCACTGGTTCTGGTGAAATGAGTAAACTACCTACAGCCAAGAAGTATGGCTGCAATTTGACGAAAAAAAGGAAAACGCCTTCTGATAACAGAATAGAAGAAGACGATTTTTTCGAAGAAGAAGGCAGTTCAGGGACGTTTACGAATTTTCCATTTGCTATGGTAAGCAGTCAAATTAAAACGTGTATTATTGTCCAAATTTACATAAAAGTATGAAAGACATTAAAGAAAGCTAAGAGTATATTTGGATCAACATTATTTCTTGCATTCATCAATGTGGCCGTTTCTAAACCGCAGTTGATAATTGTTAAATAATGTTATTTTTAAGCTTGCAATTTTTATTTTATTTAAGTGTCATTGTAAGCCTGCCTTAATGTATGATTGCAATAAGTTTGGTGTAACTTACACGCCAATAGGTAAGGGTACACATTAGCAATCTGTCGACGCGACCAGCGTGACAAAGTATAAATCGATCGTAATCACAGTAAGTCTGCACTACACAATTAAGAAATAGAAAACATTTTCCGTGTTTCTACACAGTTATAGAAACAAGTGTACGTAATATTGTGTAAGCAAAATATCAGGGAAGACGAGCCCGTAATTGTTTTAGTATACACCCTGTACCTAGATATATTAATTTCGAGAAAATAATCGATACACCGCAATTACACCGAAAAATAATTTAATTCATTCAATTTTATACGGTCGCGCGAGCGAATTTTTCATAAACGTTCACCATCACGAATAGACAATGGTTGAGTAGCCAATCAGAAAGTAGGATTTGTAATAGACAATAGTCGGGTGATACTATGACTGTATAGAAAAGCACAGGAAAAAAATTTTCTATTTTCAATTATATGACGCAATAAAAGATAATTCGATTCAATACAAATTCTCATTACATTACTTACGCTTGTTAAGTTAAGGCGGGAAAAGTCCCGTGTTTTTATACAGTTATAGAAACACGCTTCTCGACCAATCAAGCACGCGCGTACTATAAATGTTATATCATAACAGTATATAGTTACGAAATTGCATTGTTCCAGCATATCTGTCATGAGATCGTCGCTGTTCAACGGAGATAATTATACGTAGATTATCGCCGACAATACTACCGACAGTTAATAGCATATTAATTGAAATATTCAACAATCAAAGCTTCGTTAAATAGAAATATTTTTAGAAATTCAATTCCGATATCGACAGGTAAATTTTAGCCATCATTTATTGTTTAATGATGACCATATTTTACAGTCAAGACCTAGAAAGTTCAAAAATTTTACATCTTCGGTTACTTCTAAAAGTACCCTAGTAAAGTTCCAGGTGAAAGAGAACCTAAATTGAATCGTTGAATTTATCCAGGAGAGCGACGAAGAAGATGAAGAGATATCACGAACTTCCTCTTGTTTTCTTGACACATTTGAAGCACACACAGACAGAAGGAGGACTACTGTACCTATGACGCTGCTGGATTTCTTGGTAGCAGGTATCATATTTATTGTATGGATAAAAAATCCGTATTGGGGCTGTTCGACTGTCGTTTATGCAATAATATTGCTGTGATCAGGCCTGCAGCAATGCCACGTTTCTCCACTATACCGGGGAGACAATTGCATGGTACGTTCGCTGGCTTTTGTCGTTATGACTATTTTATTAGTTAAATAACTATAAGTAATAAATACCACTGCATGTGTTGGCCAACTTTCCATCTTCCCAAAAGTAATCAGTTTCGTGGTGGCGCTGCTAGTTTCCTTATGCCTTTCTAAATATGTGTTGTTTGGTTTACGAAATTAGAGAGTGCTTCTGGACCAGGACCAAAGTTTTTTAATTAATAAAACTAATTATACGTTCTTTAGGCTTCGGTCCATACCATGGGCAAGACTTACATGGTGTTTCGAGGATAGAAAATGCGAAAGGAACACTCTTTCAGGAAATTTGACGCAACGGACACAGTATGTAAAAAGGTAATTGTTTGCGGGTTTTGGTCATCATAACCTTTTTTTTATTAGCCAAAAATAATAATTATACGAAATACATTTGATAATTGATATTGACAATCTTTAATTCCGATCAAACGGTAATCAGGCTCGTGTTGACACTGCACGTGTAGCTACATTAGATGTGTAAATTTTTATAGAAATTATATATACATGCATGTCTTCCCGCTGATATTTGCGTTATATGTATAAAGGTTATGGTATTAATTTTATCAGTGTACACTGTTTGCTTTCCCATTTTAAAGTGTCGTTGCCAGTCCGCTGGTTGTCCTTTAGCTGTTTTTAGTAGGGACAAATATCTGGTTAAGAATTTTTTAATTATAAAATTTATCAAATATATTTTAGTATTGAAAGACTGCGCCGCCCAGTTGCGCAATTTTCTGATCCTTTGGATAAGATATGGTACGTTAGCCAAGGTTTTTTTGTCATGATCACATTTTTGTCATTTGTTAACAAGGCATTGATAAAACATTCTCGCCAATTCAAACTTTTCATAGATTTATTGGGACAACTCATATTTCTTCAGTTAGTCAAGAAACCTGGGCCGAAGTTTGTTCATTAATAATATTACTTATATATTCTATAGCTCCCTGGCGAAGAAAAATACAGAAGCTGGTGACAAGAATGATGAAGGTCAATAATACACGACTACCCCCTCCCCCTCACTCACTTGATTTGTTCTTATTAATTAAATAACTCGACTTTAAACTAAATCCCAACGCAAAATTAGTTAGCGTGTATACGCAACGGTATTTAAATCTTTTTTAATAGGGTCAGAATATGAATGGTTTGAAGAAAACGTATTGGACGAAAATTATGACATTAAAAAGGTTTATGTGAATGAACTGACAAATGTAAGGTATGGTATCTTATTATACTAATCAATCTAAAAACATATTATATATATACATTATACTAAGAAGCCATTATCTAATACACCATCATGATCACAGTCATCACACGCGAATTTTCAACCCTGGAATTCATTGCTATGCTGTATAGTGGAACTTTACTTGCTTTGCACAAGCTTACTACATGTTCCTGTTAATCAAAAATTTTTTTTTAATTCAGTGTTTAACGTGCGGTCGTTTTCACTTTGATCGAAATTTATTGACCTGAATTTCAGTTTTATTGACCTGAATTCCTTCTTATGAAATCGTTATTCCCGCAAATCGAGTTTATTTATGTCTTAAGTATATTTAGGTATTTTAAATCATCCTTGTCAATTTCATACAACTGTTTAAGCCTCATTTCCACAAACTGCATGAGCACTAATCGTGTTTTCTTTGCTGGTCTTAAACGTACAAAAACATTCTTTTTAGATTCCCTTGGATAAAAGATTTCTATATTGGATCTGATAAAGAAACAAAATCATGGCAGATGTGCATCACCTACGCTCGAAACACAAAACCTTGCATGCAAGATCTAAAGAACGTGTTTGGTGATAACATTGCCTCGTTCGTTAAATTCACCCCAGAAGGTGATGCTAAGAAGTTTCAATTTCTTCAAGCATCTGGTTCTGGTGAAATGAGTAAACTACCTACAGCCAAGAAGTATGGCCTGCAATTTGACGAAACAAAAGGAAAACGCCTTCTGATAACAGAATATGAAGAAGACGATTTTTTCGAAGAAGAAGGCAGTTCAGGGACGTTTACGAATTTTCCATTTGCTATGGTAAGCAGTCAAATTAAAACGTGTATTATTGTCCAAATTTACATAAAAGTATGAAAGACATTAAAGAAAGCTAAGAGTATATTTGGATCAACATTATTTCTTGCATTCATCAATGTGGCCGTTTCTAAACCGCAGTTGATAATTGTTAAATAATGTTATTTTTAAGCTTGCAATTTTTATTTTATTTAAGTGTCATTGTAAGCCTGCCTTAATGTATGATTGCAATAAGTTTGGTGTAACTTACACGCCAATAGGTAAGGGTACACATTAGCAATCTGTCGACGCGACCAGCGTGACAAAGTATAAATCGATCGTAATCACAGTAAGTCTGCACTACACAATTAAGAAATAGAAAACATTTTCCGTGTTTCTACACAGTTATAGAAACAAGTGTACGTAATATTGTGTAAGCAATAATCAGCGGGAAGACGAGCCCGTAATTGTTTTAGTATACACCCTGTACCTAGATATATTAATTTCGAGAAAAATAATCGATACACCGCAATTACACCGAAAAAATTTAATTCATTCAATTTTATACGGTCGCGCGAGCGAATTTTTCATAAACGTTCACCATCACGAATAGACAATGGTTGAGTAGCCAATCAGAAAGTAGGATTTGTAATAGACAATAGTCGGGTGTATACTATGACTGTATAGAAGCACAGGAAAAAAATTTCTATTTCTTCAATTATATGACGCAATAAAAGATAATTCGATTCAATTACAAATTCTCATTACATTACTTCGCTTGTTAAGTTAAGGCGGGAAAAGTCCCGTGTTTTTATACAGTTATAGAAACACGCTTCTCGACCAATCAAGCACGCGCGTACTATAAATGTTATATCATAACAGTATATAGTTACGAAATTGCATTGTTCCAGCATATCTGTCATGAGATCGTCGCTGTTCAACGGAGATAATTATACGTAGATTATCGCCGACAATACTACCGACAGTTAATAGCATATTAATTGAAATATTCAACAATCAAAGCTTCGTTAAATAGAAATATTTTTAGAAAATTCAATTCCGATATCGATCAGGTAAATTTTAGCCATCATTTATTGTTTAATGATGACCATATTTTACAGTCAAGACCTAGAAAGTTCAAAAATTTTACATCTTCGGTTACTTCTAAAAGTATACCCTAGTAAAGTTCCAGGTGAAAGAGAACCCTAAATTGAATCGTTGAATTTATCCAGGAGAGCGACGAAGAAGATGAAGAGATATCACGAACTTCCTCTTGTTTTCTTGACACATTTGAAGCACACAACAGACAGAAGGAGGACTACTGTACCTATGACGCTGCTGGATTTCTTGGTAGCAGGTATCATATTTATTGTATGGATAAAAAATCTGTATTGGGGCTGTTCGACTGTGGTTTATACAATAATATTGCTGTGATCAGGCCTGCAGCAATGCCACGTTTCTCCACTATATCGGGGAGACAATTGCATGGTACGTTCGCTTGCTTTTGTCGTTATGACTATTTTATTAGTTAAATAACAATAAGTAATAAATACCACTGCATGTGTTGCCAACTTTCCATCCTCCCAAAAGTAATCAGTTTCGTGGTGGCGCTGCTAGTTTCCTTATGCAATTCTAAATATGTGTTGTTTGGTTTACGAAATTAGAGAGTGCTTCTGGCCCTGGACTGAAGTTTTTTAATTTATAAAACTAATTATACGTTCTTTAGGCCTTGGTGCATGCCATGGGCAAGAACATGGTGTTTCGAGGATAGAAAATGCGAAAGGAACACTCTTTCAGAAATTTGACGCAACGAAAACCGTATGCAACTTTTGTTTGCGGGTTTTTGATAGTCGTAACCTTGTTTTATTAGACAAAAATAATAATTACGAAATACTTTTGTAATGACAGTCTTTAATTCCGATCAAACGGTAATCATGCAGGCTCTTTGAGACACTGCAAGCGTAGCTACATTAGATGTATAAATCTTTAAAGAAATTATATATACATGCATTCCCGCTGAAATTTGCGCTATATGTAGCTATAAAGGTTATGTCTAGAGGTTTAGGGGTCTAAATTTCGAGTGGAATTATATACACACTTCAAATTCAAGCCAGGTGGCAAGAACATTGCTCGCTTCAAAGAAATAATTGGATATAACATATCAAAGTCTAAGTTATTCTTTCTTCTGACTAATGAAAATCTTTTTCATTTCGATAACTTTACTCAGTAAGAAGCTACCGAAGTACAACGTACAAGTGCAAAGAAAGTTTAAATGTACAATTGCGGTCTAGTACACTGTTATTTTCAGGGTTATTTTAACACCACTTTTAAGGGATTCTAGGGGTGTAATAGGGGTGTTACAAAATTCCAGCTGAATAACTCCAAAATTGGATTTAAAATAACACCACGTAGAGGGGTTACACAATGTAACACCATTTTGGGGGTTAAAATAAGGACATTATACCACGTGACCAAGCTGATGCAATCATACAAAACGAACTATTTTGCAAAACCTTCGCAAGCACTGCTGGTTCCACAGGAGAATTGCCTGTATTTTTAAAGATAAATTACGACTAAAACTGAATTGAACGAGGAAGAGTCAAAGAAGGTTGGGAGATTTGCTGTATATGCAGTTGAAAACAGCAATGTACGTGTTTGAATATCCTTTTCATGCCTCTCGGAGTGCGACTGTTTACCTGCCGATTGTGGATATAAATTAAACTGCAGTTCGTGAGGTAAATTGTCTGTAATTTCAGTTTGAAGAAAATGTACAGTTGCTCAGCTATCCAGGATAGAAACACAATTGCGCTGGAGAAAAGCGTGTAATATGTTTTCAATATTCCAACAGAAAAACTTCAGCAAGTGTCGACAAAATAATTCAATACAAAACTAATGTAGGTTGCTAAATATATCTTGATATGGAACAGTTCATATTCTCATAGTCTAAAGGAAAATAAGGGCTTATATATGAATTAAATATATTTAATAGTAGGATGAATAGGTGTTATATAGTATAATATATCCTAAGGTAGGCAACTTCAATCACCATATCGAGATGTACACATGAAAACAATCCGAAAATACGTCAATTAATACCTAAAACTAATCTAAAATAACTGAAATCTACACTATTTTTACTATATACTGCCTATGTTTTAACTTTGAAAACAAGTTATAGAAGCGAGAAAAATGCGAAGTTTTTGAATGCCATTTTTTAAATGGGGCGTTGCAGGACCCGCGCTGTTGACGTTTGAAAATGACGAATTCGTAATCTCATTTTCCAAAAATGAGTAAAACATCAAAAACTTTTCGCATTTTTCTCGCTTCTATAACTTGTTTTCAAAGTTAAAACATAGGAAGTATATAGTAAAAATATTGTAGATTTCATTTCACTTGTTATTTTAGATTAGTTTTAGGTATTAATTGACGTATTTTCGGATTGTTTTCATGTGTACATCTCGATATTGTGATTGAAGTTGCCTACCTTATAGGATATAATTTGTAAAGTTTTTACAATGCCTTTGTTTGTTCTTTAAAAGAAAAATGTTTAGATTTCTGATGATTTATTACGAAACTTTAATATGAAGTTGTATTTGTGTTGTAAATATTGTAGATTGGATATAAAGTAATAAAATTTTGCTCAAATTTTTGTATGATTCTTTATTTCTTTCCGAATATTATAGCGGAATCCTGAAAACGGGGTTATTTTAACCCCAAAATAGGAGTTAAATCTAACCCCCAAATGGGGATTAAATTTCTAACTCCAGAAACGGTGTTATTTGTAACCCCCAAAAAAGAATTATTTTCGATTAAATCTCGTAACCCCTGTTTTTGGTGTTAAAATAACACCCTGAAAATAACAGTGGTATATAGGCTATAATTTATAAAATTCCTTTCTTGTTACACATCGCAGGCTATATATTCTGCCAAACGTCTGTGACAGGTATTTCCAACCGTTGTATAAAAAATTAATGACGTGGCGATATTTTCAATAAAAATTATGATTTCAAGTGGGGTCAACACGCAACTTAGAGAGATGCAGTGATCGCAATGAGTTGATCAGAGTTCACGCAGTGCGAGTTGAGATTTTTTGCTTGGTTGCATTAAAGTGCTGTATATAGCGTCGAAACATGTCAGGTTGAACCCTGCTTAATTCCTCAAAGGCCCTTGAGTCTCTGGTAAAAATGTAGTCGGTATATATACGACTGTGAAATATAGCTACAGAAGATTATGTCGCCGTGTGAGCCTCGACTCTTTCAAATCCATTGTGACATTCTTCACAGTAACGCTATGAAAATTTTAATTTAGGAAAATTTTTAGAAAAATTCTTCGCTAATTTAAAGAGTAAAGACTTTCAATATGAGATGTTTAACATCAAGTTTGTTCCATACCCTCCGGAAAAGAACCTACAGTTAAATTGAAACCTTGTTGCTCTCTGCATGGTATTTAGAATTTTGTTGCTCTGTACATCGTGTTTGGAATTTTGTTGCTCTCTGCATAGTATTTGGACAACTTAATTATAAGACAGTGCAAAAATGAAAGATAACGGACTGATTACTGGATAAATTTATAAAACTGAATTTCATGTGATAAATGAGCAATATATTAAATGAAATAACATTTCTCACGAAAAGACGCTTGTTTTGACTTGCACATCCAATAACAACAGTGGTTTGGAAACTTGTTATTTGTGGTATGCAGTGCTTGAATGATCATTTACAATAGTCAATATAATTTTATTATAAACATGGATTTGAGAATGCTATTCTTATCTATTCTTACAACAAAACATACGGCGTAGTATCGAAATGCTACGACTGACTAACATTGCCAACAACGTACAGAACAAGGACCAGTTCTATAAAGGCCTTAATAACTGATGCCTTTTTAAACTAAAATTAGCCAAGCTCAGCTTGATCATTGGAATGTTAATTGTTATTAAGACATTATTCAGAAGAAGTGAAATATTTAAAATAAATTATTTGCATAACAAAATATTGTTTTTCTCCGCAGGTATAGGCTTGATAATAAGTTTATCATTACTTTGGACAAGCAGCAGCTCGAAATTGGTTTAAAGTGGACATAGTCATTCGGGTTTTAATATCTGTTAGTGTAAGTAGTAACTTATATTTGATATACTAATGTAACAATTATTGTAGATAGAAGGCGACAGTACTATGTGAATATTGTATAAACAGGTCCTAGTGCATGTATGTTCATGACAATAATATATATATTTATGTATATTCGATTACTTCCAAGCGTTAAGGTAATCTAGAAAAAGAGCACTTTCATATGTATACAACATTCTTGTTTTTGTTACTCCATCATTATTAAAGGGAAAAGACCAGTTGGTAAGACGTGGTTTTATGAACTTGAATAAAAATATTCGGTTTTCAACGCAGTTGAAACGCGAGCATGCATGAATAATGAGATAAATAAATACGCATTTTGTTGTAGCACTTCACTCGATCTAGGATTATGATTTTCTCAAAGGGTATATGCATTTCGAGTGCAAGTGATACAAAATACAAGTTTCTAGTCAGTAACTGTTAGGAAAAGTCACCAACTATCGGTCCTCCGCCTACGCCTTGACAACATTTATAAAATACTTTTTAATAATAGTCAAAAAGTTCATGCATGTATCTGTTTCTCGTCAGACTTGGCTTATAGTCGTGTCATCTATAAGCATGGGAAGACATTTTCAATTTAATCAATGATAATGTCAAATACAAATTGTATAAAACATGGCACAAATTTACGCTTATCATGACCACACACATCAAACAATATTGTTTGTTTGAGCTTATTCGAGATTATTCAAAGAATGTATATGATTTGTGTGATGGCTATGCAAAATGCACGTTGCTGTATCTATGAAGTGGTTAAATTCTGATTAGAGGGTTCTATACCAACAGATGAGTTAGTTTCTTTGAACTATAACAACTATATGCGAATACAACAGAATGACTTAAATAGACCTCTCCCAAATTAGCTTTCAAGCGCGCAATGAAATTTGACTTTTAAAGACAGACCTTGACCAGCAGGCTAGCTACACGCTATGCCACATTATTGAAAGATATGAATAAATTATTTTTATGCGGCACTTGCAATACGAAAAGTCTTCTTTTAGTTTGATTTTTTGGTTTTTTTGGTGCGTCAATTTGATGTATAAAGGACTCTACTATGGCTTTATCTGTTTTTACTACACGAATTAGCTAGAAAGAGGGGAATATTTAGTAAATTATAATTGTACTATATATTAAAACAAGACTCTCCATGAATGATATTTTTGTATAAACAAACAATATTAACCACATTTTATGCAATAAAATGTTTGGATGATGACGAAAGTGTAAGTATTTTGTATTGTAAGAGCCTTTATGTTTGCCTTTTGACAATCGGATTCGAATTCGGAAAAACAACTCGATCGACGAAAACAGTACGGATGAAAGGCTTTAAGGTAGGTACATGAATTTACATTTTCGAAACAAGAATATCGAAATCCAAGCTGTTTAACTTTCAGCCAATCAGGAGGTTTCTAATTACCAGACTTAACATATTCAAATTTCGTGGATGTGCATAAACCGCATTGTTCCATCATAATATCTGGGAGTTTCAAATTCCAAGTTTTCAGACGGAATTAGTTCACAAAAGCATAATTCATCGCTAATTCTCTTTACAGGTGGTGGGATTTTTGTTGCTAATTTCTCTCAAGTCGTGTTAGTAAATAATAGAGACCCTTAGTTTGACGTTTACGGCAAACGCCAAACCGCTAACAAAGTTTGTGTTTTAACTCCACTATCTTTAAATGTGCGGCAATTTCGCTAAATTACAAACGTTCTGCATAAAACTTGTGATGTTCAGCAGTAATGTAAGAAAGCAATAGGCTATTTCTGGTGTATTTAGAAAAGCAGCAAATTCAACTTTGCCGTATATGTTTCACGTTCGCCGTATAAAATTTAATGCTTGAACGGCTGAGGGTGTATGCCGTCGTTCAAGCATTAAATTTTATACGGCGAACGTGAAACACATACGGCAAAGCTTAATTTGCTGCTTTTCTAAATACATCAGAAATAGCCTATTGCTTTCTTACATTACTGCTGAACATCACAAGTTTTATGCAGAACGTTTGTAATTTAGCTAAATTGCCGCACACTTAAAGAGAGTGGAATTAAAACACAAACTTTGCTAGCGGTTTGGCGTTTGCCGTAAACGTCAAACTAAAGGTCTCTAATACGTACTGTTAACCTATACAATAAAAACGCTTTGCTTTGCCCCGCAATAGCTACATCAGGATCCATCAAAATCTACTATTAATGACGATTTTGCACCAATGGAAGGTCCGCGTTAACGGAAAGAAAGCTTTGTAAAAATAACAAAGCTTTTCATACATATACGCTGCGCATGCTTTCGCGAATAAATTTAATTCTTGGTATTTCCTGGCACCAGGTTATTTTGTGCATAGCTATACGACGCATAGAAGACTATTGCATTTGTCTACGACGCAAGGTATATAATTGTAATGTATGCGCATATATTGTTTTTGGAAATTTCATGCAAACCTAATTAAACAAGATCAACTTACATATCTTTAGGTAAGCCACTATTTCATGTTGTAACCTAACTTAATTCCTAAAGATTTCTAGATGAACTCTATTTTTGAGTAACTATTGTGTGTAATTATAGAATAGGTTTTTGGTTAGTAAAATCTGTCAGCCGACAATTTGACAAAACATAAAACGAAACAAATTGGTTTCGCCAACGACAAAGTTAAAATAGAGCAACAAATTTCCTTCCTGTGTTTTTAAATAAATCAAATTTCGAGTTTGCAAAATGGTGATATTTGGGGTTTGTTTGAAATCTGGCAAGGTTTTGGCAAGGTTTTTAGCGATGATATAATATTTTGCCTGGATTTTAAACCGTAATTTTCACTAGGAGATGATTACTAAAGTCAGTTTTTATTTCAACACTGGTTTATCTGTTACAAATTAAGTACTATATTAATTAAAGAAGTGTTTCAGTTATGTTGTGTCATTTTCAGAAAATTCAAAAATATGGCCATGGCGACGACAATGAAAAGACCCGAGATCTTACCAGAGTCAGGTAGTCTTTTACATGCTGGATTATCTCAACAATCACAAAACGATTCTTGCATACAGCTTTATATTAGTCTAAATCATGTTATAAAACATAGTATTAGGAGAGTATGAAGTAAACTATGCGATGCATGGGATACCATAAAAGTTGTGTATTGTAATACTTGTTGCTCAGTAGTTAGACTAAAAATTACTTGTAATTCGACTTTATGAGATATTACGTTAAAATGGTTCGTAGCTATGTAAACAAACGGTTTGTTTAAATTTTGATGTGCTGTCTGCAATATCCAATGAGATTTAGGTTCTTTTCATGTCTAGTGAATGTGAACTAATTTTTTATGTTCAGAAAAACAAGAGAAATTTGGGAAATTTTTACATCAAAAGGGTCCTCAGATTGTTATGAGCAAAACCGATGTGTAGAACGAACTTGACTTTCTTTTCTAACCGTTTTGAATTTCATAGTCTTAAAGGCTGTGTGGACAAATATTTGTGATGAAGAATTCAGAATGAAAGAAGAATATATGAAAGGATTGTCAAGGTTAGCGATTAAGACTGAAACAATCTATTAAAACTGACGTGAATTAGAGGAAAGAATTAAACTGTGTTTTACTTTTAAGTCACCATTACGGAAACTATTTATATATATTTACGGAAACTATTTATATGTGTATATATATATATATATATATATATATATATATATATATATATATATATATATATATTTCTTTGAGTTGTTATATACTTAAAGTTGTACTTTCTCTCTGATTCGTTTGTTAGATTATCCTGGGTGAAAAGATTTGACATAGGTTACTACAAGATATACATCACATCGTCCAACATCGTCCAAGACGAAAAACCGTTAATGGATGAACTAAAGAAAATATTTGCTAGTAACATTATTGACAGTCTTGTTAATCTTATCGAAGAACGAACTGATAATGATGATGTTGAATCTGGCTTTCATCCAGGGCCAAGGTCAGAGGATAAACATGGCCAAACAGACGAAAGAAAAGCATCTATTTCTGGCGTGGTAGCTGATAGCACAGGAAAATATTACGCAGTCACCTGCTATCATTCGTGTTTCGAAGGAAAATTACAAGGAGTCTGGGCTGAACAACACGAGAGACTAAAGGATGACTACAAAAATGGCTCAAAGGCATGTGCTGGTTCGACCTATGAGTTTACAGACGGGGACAAACGTCAAAGACTGGGTAAGTTCCATTGTGGTTTATACGATGACAAACACGATATTGCTCTCATCGAAATTGATCAAGATTTAAATGGCAAAAATGCTACCGCTCATCTTGAAGAAAAAGGCATTGAGAAAACATTGGCTAGTAAGAAGGAAGTAATTGAAAAGTTTAAAGAGATGAATGGATTTATTCCTGTTGGAAAAGTTGGCCGTTTCGGAGCTGCAGATACAAAAGGAGAGATGTTTGCAATAGGTTGTTCATTCGATAAAGTGATAAACTACAATTGTTACAGAATAAGAGCGCCGGAAGGAAAAGTCTTTGCAGAACGAGGTGATGCGGGATCCTTGGTTTATATGATATGCAATGGCAGAAAGATACCATTTGCCTACCTAACTAAAATTCATGGAGGTTTCTATTACTGCAATAATTTGAAATCGAGCTTGGAGGCATTAAATCTTTCTATTGAACCTTGCTTAGTTGATTGTGGCATCAGTAACAGGTAATTACCCGCGCTTTCATTAAATAAAATCGTGTAAGCCAGCTATTTAAACTATATTAAAGTTTAAGCAGCAAGCCTGAAGGCACGCCTCGAATATTTTTAATTTTATTTTTAGGACACCGTCAAACTACTAGAATCTCTTTCATTAAACATCTTGCCTTTTTCTTACTCTAACTATAAACGTGCCTTCGTTTTTTTAGGGTTGAATTAGTGGCTAGTTCTGGTATGGTTGATGAAGACGAGGTTTGCAGGAAACGTCCCTCAGAGAATGTCTTCAAAATTGACAAAAAACGTCGTACCGGGAATACCGAGGGAATACCTAGCGATGAAATCCCTCCTCTTAATACCTTTAACCCAGGTAAGACCTTTTTTCGAATATATATACTAATAATATATTAATGAAATCTATTTTTGAATCCTAAATTAAATCCTATTTTTGTGTCAGAAGATGAATGGTTTAAAGAAACCATATTGGACGAGAATTATGACATGAAAGCGGTTCATGTGAATAAACTGAGAAAGAAAAGGTAAATTTTTAAAAACGTAAAGAATATGAAGTGAAAATCCACCGATAAGAAGGCAATTACTATCACCAATTAACTTCCTATAAATGAATTATAGCTATAACTGCAATCTTTATCCATGCATGGGTTTTAGTGAATTTTATATCCTTTTTGTCAAGACCAAAAGTCATGTGTAAAAATATTAACTAGATAAATATCTTTAAAGGATCGTTTAGAAAATAGTTTGGATTGTGGAAGTAGTAAGTTCGAGCCTTAACACATCCTGCACAAAACGTTTGTGGAGAACGTTGTTTTTTGCTAGTATAAAAACGTGTTTTTAGGACTCGATTTAAGAACTTTTGGTTAGGGTTAGGTAATGCTGTTTTGACCATTGAAAACTTTGATATTTTATACCATGTCAACACGCTCAATTCTTATCTACTCCATTAGGACCAGTCGTCTCACTACTTGCGGATTAATTCCCTTTAAAAAGGGTATAACCCTACTGCTATTGAAAATTTATTTTTCAATAACTAGCTGCAGACTGTTCACATAACAAAGGTTTAGATCAAACGTCTCTCTTCTCATGCACTAAATCCATTTAAACGTATTTTCTTTAATTAATTAAAATTTTATATTTTACTTTCATCTTTATGATTTAGTCAAACCGCATTTCCTGTTAACGGCTGTTTTACTCGCAAAAGGCGGCGTTTTCCACAAACGTTTTGTACTGGAGGTGTCCAAGTGACTCAAACACCTACAGCTACACATACCATTAGATTTACTTAACAATGAATGTATGCGTGCGCCACCATACAAATGTCTACTTCATTATACAGCCCGCACAGGCTTCTATAATAGTACTGATCATACTCTTTTTGCGGCATTTTAGCCTCTCTTGGTTGAAAGATTTCTCTATTGGTGTTAATAAAGATATAAAATCATGGCAGATGCGCATCACTTACGCTCGAAACACAGAACCGTGCATGCAAGATCTAAAGAACGTGTTTGGTGATAGAATTAAACCGTTTGTTAAGTTTAGCGAAGAAAGCGACGATGAAGATGAATATCTTCAAGGACCTAGTTCTGGTGATACCCTCTGCTTAAGAAATAATAACATAAAGAAACGCGGGACCTTAACCATCCTTGCCAACCAGACATCAAATCCTGAAGATCGCTACGCGGTCACTTGTTATCATGTGTGTTACTGCCACGAAAGGTTGCCAAATGACATAACTGAAATACACGAGAGACTGAAGGGCGACTGCTCAAATGACGCGACTGGCTGTAGAAAAACCAAGTGCTATTATATAGATGGAAATGAATTGGGAGAATTCGAGTGTGGTTTGTACGACGACAGCAACGATATTGCTCTCATCAAACTGACGCCGGGACTGACCTTAGATCGCGCCATTGCTCTCCTTGGAAATGGTGTTCAATCAGAATTATTAAGTAAAAAAGAAGTCGGAAATATATTCGAAAGGTGCATGAAAAATGATAAATTACCAACAGTAAAAAAATATGGTGCGGAAACCCAGGAAACACAAGGGGAACTTCAGTCCATAACAGGAATGAAACTATCTGACGGCAGAAATTTGGGGTTTTATGAAATTAAAGGAACAGGTGGAGATGCCTTTGCCAAAAAAGGCGATTCCGGCTCCTTGGTTTGTATCATAGATGAAGATAAAAAATTACCGTTTGCTATGGTGTGCAATCGCACAGGTCGGGCCTTTTATTGTTCAAATTTACGCTATAGTTTAGAGGCATTAATAGAAAAGCACAAGAAGATGATGAACATTCAACCTTGCTTAAACAGAAACGACCTTGGTTAAATTTATGTAAAATTCACAGAATATTTACAGGTTGTGTACGTGCATGAATGCTCATTATATAAAGAGCTGATTGAGGAAATCAAATAACATTCATTAAACGAATTTTAGACTCAAAGACGCACAATTGATAATAATTAAAATTATGATACAAAGCATATACTAGTATGTATAGTAGTGGGGCGTGGCCTAGCTTGGAGAATGTCTTGTATTTATGCGCATTACCATCTTAAAGATTCGCAATAAAGAAAAGTAATAAAATGTACAACGTGTCAGAGTCAAGCTCTATTTTGTGATTACATCATATTATGTAAGCTATCTAGTTTTTGATGTGTATCAGAATCTCAATATCTATCACCATACCTCATCATTATCTAGCACATCCGATCACAGAACTACTTTCAAATGTCACAAAAATATTATTTTCTATTTTTAACTTTATCACAAAATGCATTTGTGGTACTGCATATAAAACTACTTCCCATACACACTTTTCTTCATCTATACTTGATTTTTCCTTACCGGCCAATCATATTATGTTGCGTTAAATCGGCAATTAAGTTGCTTTAAACTAGTCAACACACTAAATCGCTTTGTCGAAACGATTTCGTATTCAATTATATTTCTAACATTTGCGGCTCAAAAGCGTAATAATTTTCTACCGGATTTGTTGCTGTATGTTGAAACGGCGACATTGATTCGGTCCTGCACATTAGTTCGACAGAACGGGAATCTTTTGCTTTATTATAACTATATTTACACGAAATTACTGACTTGTAAATGTATAGAAAGACTGAAGAGCGTCTCAGGGCGTCAGATCTCCGACGTTTTCAACTAGAAGCGCTTCACCCCGAGCACAATTCCTCTTCTAACAACGTAGATCAATATGTTAGCTAAAAGCGGAAAAGTACAATTGTGTGGTTATATAAACCAGGTGCTGAAATTCAAATTGAAGACTTTTAAAAATCGCATCATTTTTTACTTTCTTTCTTTTCATTTCTTTCTACCTCTTTATAGATACCGGATATGTCGATTTCACACACGCTTCTAACTTTGATCTGCAGTCCACCCTTGAAGCGTCAAAAAACGGAAGGGACAATCGTATCACCAATCAGTGATAACACTCTGGAAAAGAGCCAAGTATCGGACACATCTGTCACACAGAATACGGACGTGCAAGAATCAACAGAGATTGTTTCAGAGAAATCAGCTTTTAACTCCAGAAAAGGTAAAGATCAATGATAAATGTCCCCGCGAAACCTTCTAAACATGATCAGAAGGAAACAAGTTACCATGAAAATATTGACTTATGGGTTTAGTTTGAGTTATACATGGTCAGCATGATATATAATAAGGGAACAATAGTTTTGTTGTTTAATTTAAAAATATAAACAAAATTCTATACGTGAACTAGCTGAAGTATAATTGAGGTAGCTAACTGGGGTAACTGATTATAATAAAAGCGTATCAAACTCGTGGCATTTGTGTAATCTGCAATAGAGCAATTACAATTATTACGCGTGATATACAATGTTCGATTTTTAGGGTTTGATGAAACAAATGGTGGTAGCAATGGGGATGAGAAGGAACAGCCAGGGTCAGTTCTTTAAATTTTTATCCGCCATTTTTCTTCAGTTCTATATGCAAGCGTTTGAATATCTGCGTTAACCCAGAACAAACTACCCCAGTGGACTAAACTCGAAGATATTATCCATAGTCTATAACAAAAAAGTTGCAAGGAGGTCTGTCCGGTATTTAGACACCAAGGGTGGCTATTCTTTTTCGGTTTATTTTTTAAAATGTTTTTTTTTTGCAATAATGGTCAAAATATAGCGATATCATAATACGATACCTACATCTTAAAAATAGAAGAATTAACCTGAATCCTTTGAACTAGAATCCTTTAAAACAACCCGTTACTATAGTGGTATACATTAATTTTAAAAATACCACGAGATCTCAAAACTTTATTAATAATAATTTTTTTTAAAGTTTATATATTTTACCTCTTCAGAAAATTTGAACATATGAGGAATTCAATTTTACAAAACAATCCAGGTCATAATGCGGCGAAACATAGCAGCACAAACACAGCACCTTCTTCAGGTAAAATCCATTGTATGGAATGGTATGCAATTCAGTGATAAGATTTTGAACCTGACCTTCAAAGGAAGTAATAGAATGCATACGCAACATACTATTTAAACCCCATTTTTAATAGGGTCAAATCATTCTTGCTTTTATTGTCTTTCAGGATTTTTTTACGCATCACTGTCACTGCATGGTATTTACTGATTATATTATATCTAAACACTGTTTTTTTCATTAAGAAATAGGGTCGAAACATCAATGGTTTGAAGAAAACATATTTGACGAGAATTTTGACATGAAAGATGCTTATGTAAATGAACTGAAAAGGTGAAATTTTTAAAAATTTCTTATTATGCTTAAGAACCATTAACGATACATTATAATTATTAGATTCATATCCAGTATAGCGTTCATTTTATTATTGTGATTTTACAGCAATAAGCTGTTAGGGTGAATTTCGGTCTGTTTTCCAATATTTTTAACTCCATGGAATTTGGAGAATATTTTTAACTCCATGGAAAATATCAAACTATAAAACCTCTTGTTAACTGGCTCATTCCACAATACCACACTAATATGTTTTCTTGCTGGTTTTACAAACGTTTTTTTAGATTCTCTTGGATAATAGACTCCTATATTGGGATTGATAAAGAAAAAAAATCATGGCGAATGTACATCACCTACGCTCGAAACGCAGCACCATGCATGGAAAATCTAAGAAACCTGTTTGGTGATCGTATTGCCTCGTTCGTTGAATTTAAGCCGGAAAGCGAAGACGAAGAGAGATTAAGAACTTCCCCTCGTTTTCTTGGAGGGCCTAGTTCTGGTGACCCCCTTTACGTACAAAATAAAAAACGCGGAACCATAGGAATCCTTGCCGCCCAGGTACAAAGCCCCGGAAAGCATTACGCAATCACCCCCTATCATGTTTGTTACTGCTTCGACGATTTACCGGAAGACGCATTTGAAGCACACAACAGACTGAAGGAAGACTGCTGTTACGATGACGCTGCTGGATGTATTGGTGGTAGTTACCAATATTTTGACGAGGAAACAGTGTTAGGAGTGTTCGAGTGTGGTTTATACAACGACAGAAATGATATTGCTCTCATCGCTCTTGAAAAAAAGCTAACCTGCGATAAGGCGATTGCTTCCCTTGAAAGAGAAAGGGTTGAATCAGAATTACTAAGTAAAAAGCAAGTCGGAGAACTATTCAAGACGTACATAAAAATGGGTAAACTACCTACAGTCAAGAAATATGGCTCGGAATCCGACGAAACAGAAGGAGAACTTTTTGCAATAACAACAACGTATCTGCCAAACAACATGAATTCTGGTTTTTATAGAATTCGAGGAAAAAATTCAGATGACTTCGCCAAAAAAGGCGATTCGGGTGCCTTGGTTTGTATAGTACATGAAAATAAGAATTTACCATTTGCCATGGTATGCAATCACGTGCCTGATGGAAACGTGTGTTATTGTCCAAATTTACATCACAGTATTGAGGCATTAAACGAAAAGTATAGTTGGATCAACATTAATCCATGCATACGCCAATGTGGCCGCTCCTGAACGACGGTTGATAACTTGATATAATGCCATTTTTATCTTATTTGTAAGTGTCATTTTAAACACTTTTTAACTTTAATGTATCATTGCAATAAGTTTCGTCTATCTCACACACCAGTAGGTGTAAAAATTAGCAATCTGCCGACGGGACTAGTGTGACATTACAAAGTATTAGGGTTTCCATCTATAGATTTTTTGTAATTTTTAACTGCACATATATATATATATATATTCAGTCAAGCCTTTTCTCAAAGTAGACTATTTTTAACCTTTTTTTTGGGACATACAAATTAATATTCATTTTGTTACAAGGAAATAATAATATTATTTATGTGTCCCCAGATCACTATACTACGTACTTTTTAAAATAGACGATCGCCACTCGGCATTTTAAATTTCCCAAAATAAAAAACAACAAAAAGCACAATGTGTCAAAGTTTATTTGTTATGACCACATTACATCACATTAGTTATCCAGCTTTTGAAGTGTACAATATCAGCATATACCCCATAATACCCCTTTCTAGCACAGCCGACGCCCCAGCTCACAGCGCCCATCAGATGCCACCTTCTGTTCACACTGCACACCAATGGTCCCCCGCTGTCCCCTTGACAGGAATCAATCTTCCCAGTGTGGTAGCCAGCACAGAGCATGCTCGATGTGAGCGAACCGTAAACATAACCACAGTCTTGCTTACTAACAAGAGGTACTTTAGCCTGTTGCAGGATCGCTGGACCGTGACCATCTTCCTCCAAGGCGCCCCAGCCTGTCACCCAGCATTGCGTGCCCGCAGGCAGGTTAGAGGAAGGCAGGCAAACGGGTAGGGCCCGACTATTGTACTTGATGGGGGTTTCCAACTTCAGCAACGCTATATCATTATCCTGACTGTTGGGATCGTAGTCATCATGAATTATTAGCCTCTCGATTGGAACAACCTGTTCGTATCTACTGCTGTATCGCAAGTCATGATCACCTTAAATAAGACATCAAAACTACTTTCGAATCGCACTAAAATATTAGGACATATAACAACACATTGGTCGTTTTTTATAAGAAGAAAATATAAAGAAATTGCAAAGGGTAACTACTCCGGAACTACAGTCGCTTTTTGAATCCATATAGCTGAAGTTAACTTATGTATTCGCTTTAAACTAGCAAGATAATTAATTTTGGAAGGATCCTCATCTTTTAAAACAGCAATAAATAGTTAAACTAGTTTGCTATTAAGTATAAAATACAATCCAGAGCTTCCCGGGGTGCAACTTAAACTGTGCTGAGTCATCTTATGTTGCTCTGAATAGCTTCAACATGTCAAACTGAATCCCCTATGAGACCAGAATCTTTTAAACTAACACTAAAGATTGAAATAACTTTGCTATCAGTTTAATGTTAAAAAATCCTGAGTTTTAGCTTCGATGTTTGAGGTTAAATATCGGACGATTATTTTGACAACTGCATGTCAACATCGCCCCTTTCAAAGTTCAGCATGTCGTGAATTATATTATCTTAATTGTTGTCTTATTTAGTTTGTGAAAATGAAATATATAAAAAAAATAAGAAGAACGATACATGAACATAATCTTGACCACATACCAACGGTGATTTTGTAGTTTGCCGTATTTCGATCGTCATGAAAACAATGCGCAGCGCTGACAATCCATTCGTTATCAATGATCGACCCCCCGCACCAGTGTCCTCCTTTGTAAAACACGCTGACCTGCCATGGCCACTGTCCCGAAAGTGCATTGCTCCCGCCGACAATACGAGACGAGGAAGTCATAGTTAAACCGCAGGCATTTTTTGCTATGAGGAAAATTAGAAACAAGAATGGGCTTTCAGATCTTGCTTTGGGGAAGGCGACGGGGAAGAGCCTGAAGTAATGGAAATGACATCTTCCCCCGATTGTTTTGGACCTTTGGGAATAGGGTCTGTTGTATTTACATGTATTCAATAGAGAAACACAGAGTACCTAAGAAAGATTTTGAAAGACCAGAGCCGTCACTGATCCACGTATCACAATCAAATACGCTGCCAGTATTTTCACCATCGTATTTTACCTCTACCTAGTATGAAGAAAAATTCTCAGAAATCTAAACCCACTATGTATGGAATTGTATGAAATTTGTTTAAAAGCAGGAAAAGCAGAATAAACAGGATAGAAAATGAATTATCAAGCAAGAGAAGATGAACCTGTTTCAAATACCAGCCTGCACCCCACCCTGAATTATCATGTTCAACTCTGATTCTGGTCACTGGTCCAATATCCGGGATATCAACGACAAAAACATCAACACTGAAATGAACAAAAACACCTCAAAATAACCATTGGAAACACGTACGGAAGCAGTGTCATAGCGATTTTGAAACTGGCATCAATCACGGAAATATCAAAACTCGATGTCACTTACTCGTTTTTTTCAAAGATATCTTCGTCTGAACTTAGAGATAATCTGGATGAACTACCAGAGTAACCGTACAATGTTATAAAAACGTTTGCATCTGTTCCTGCATAGGATTTTGAGCCAGTTTCAACCGTGATTTTGCACTTTATCGCTAAAAATATTCGCAGTATTCTTTGGTTAATAGCTATACGCCGTTATCAAAACAAAACACAACATATATATTAAAGACTGTATTGTATTTGTCGATGAAAAAATTGCTTTTTAAGGTCTTTAGCAATGATCTTAAAATTTTGATTGTATTTCATGTTTATTCGTAGAGATGGAAGATGCATAATAAAGTAGAGAAAATAATAAAACGTTACTTACCATTACTCAAGACAACGGCTGCTAATAAACACACTAGAGTCAAAGAATTCATGGCGGTTCACACTTCAAGAAAACTTTCACGTAAAATGCACAATGCTGCTACCAGCAAGCTTCATAAAAGCGAGCTTCAAAGACGAATGTACGTCAGGCATATTACCATTCATAAAAGATCATTGTCGTTTCCATTATCGGTGTATTGAATCAGGTTGAAGAGGTCATTTATATCTGTTATATATCTGTTTATACAGCGGACTATGTGTTTAGAATAGAGCTTGCGCAACATTAGAGCATTATATTTATAGCAAAACGTTTTCGGCAACGCGCTGAATTATATACAGTATGATTGACGATTTCACAGCAAGCAAACTATTGCCGGCAAAATGCATCACTGAGTTATTCCATAAAAATTTTTAAAATTATATTTTAAAATGTCAAAAAAATCGAGTTTAATTTGACGAAACTTTATATTTTAAAGATTGTAATTATCGGTGGTAATTTACCATTCACTAAGTAATGCATATATGATATATCTTTTCAAAAATGACTGTATAATTTAGACGAATTATTGATAACATTATAACGAAGCACATGGGTGCCTATGTAGCTGAATGATACTAAAAAATATAACTGCCCAACTAACTAGCGTCCCCCCCCCGTTGTTTTTATAGCGCTTCATTTTGCTATGAGTTCAGTGGTTTGAAACTTTAAACTCATTTACTATAAATACACTTTCTTTAAATGGCCCGTTTAATACAATAAGTTGCAACTTTAAAAAAAAATTCGATGAGAATTGTTGATAAGTTCTGCATGTGAAGGCGGCTTTGTATCTTTTGAACTTAGTAGATATTTATATAACCTGCTCCTCAAAATAAACGAACGATATCACATTCAAATTACTTTTAGATTCTGTTGAAAAATATAATTATTACTAAACAATGCTTTATTTGCAAAATTGAAAATTTAAATAATAAAAAATGTAGTGTGTGTGTTAGATTTATCGGTTAGATTGCTGACTTGCCGACGTGGTATTTATCTTGAAGATCAAATCTTACACTCTACTTTACCCAAGACAAGAAATCTCTCATTAGCACTTTGGTAAATTATTGGAAACATAAGTTCAGTGCCAATAGTGGTGAGATTTTATTCGATAAGGTAGATCAATTCACTGACTATTTAGAACCGAATACTGGTCACATTGTAGCGAAGAACGGCATTTATTTGGTCAGTTATTTGACTGACTGACTGTGGTCTCGAAGAGCACCCTCTCACAAATATACCCTTCGAAATCGTACATAAAACGGTGAGCCCATTGAAGCAATACAAATGGGCAAGAAAACAAAAGGCTATAGCCCTATACTTTAGAGAACGCTTGTAACTAACTGTGATTTCGAAGAATTTGCGGCAAAATATCCGTAAAAGAAAGTTAAGAAAGGGCGCAAAGACGCGAAGCGTGTCGGGCATGCTGACCCGGAACAATGTGCAAGTGATAAGAACCGATTCATTATGGTACCTCTTATATGAAGTACGCCGCTCTAAAAAGTAAAATGGCGGCCAAAGATGAGAATAAACGAACAATCGAGAGATGCAAACGTTTTACCGAAAGAGTGAACGTTAATATCACGGATGCTGGGAAACTAGCTCAGCAGATGATTAAAGCATCTGGATCTCCCGATGTAGGTCGAAATATCACCGTATTTATAACATATTTAAATGGCAATTCACACTAAAACAAACATCAATTTAATCATCAATTTGATGATCTAATGATGCTAAAATCAATGCTTTAATTATTGTAACAACTTAAATAACCAAATACCTGGCATCCAACATGAAACTTGACCACGATTGAGCAATTATTTCTGCACAACCACCATTATAACTTGAACTTTTTGGCTTGAATATATATCTCAATCATACATCTAAATGCTTGAAATATTGAACCAAATCGTTTCTTATTCATACTTTAATGTTTCTAATTGAATCTCCACTTATTTTAGTGTTTGATTTTCTAGATTTTATCACAAAGCACCAGAAGATTTGTTCACAACGAGAATGCTATAAAATCAACTGAAGAAGTAAATTTATGGAATCTATTTAGCTGATTTGAATAAATTATTCATGCTTTGTATATGATTAAGTTTAGTGCTTGAACTCTTACCCTAAATTTGCTCCGGTTGCGAGCGCGAATGGTGAAATATTTTAATATTTTCATTAGAATATCAGGAAAATGAGAAACTTAGTTGGACAAATGGACGCACAGTGAGTATTTTCCAATGAAAAATTTAATCGGTTTTTACCGGAGAATTAACAGTAATATATGCTCATATTAATTAGAATTTTATCGCATTTTTATGCGATGTGCATAGCAATTTGAAAAAATAGGCAATTCTTAAACGAATTTGTTTAATTTGACTACAAAAAATTCTATTAAACTAAAATTCAGTTTGTCAAAGCGGTCAACTTTCACATTATTTTTCCCACAGGTATGACGAGATTCATCAACGGTACGTTCCCGCCGCGGAAAAACTCCAAAACTTTCAAATTTGGACGAATAATCTGATGAAGAAGTAATCCGAATTGAAAGATGATCTAGTTATTGTTATTTTTAGGTTAGAGTTGATTGCAAAAATTGATCACCAGATGCATTCGACGCCTGCGAATTAAATGGGCCAATTTATATGTGATTAATAGATTGTAATATTTTTGTAAATCGGTAAATTATATAAAGCTGTATATATGTTTCATAATAAAACCCTCAGCTATATTTTGTATTGTTTTCCTGTTAAAATGGCGGAGATGGGACTACGAGTTTGAAGCATGTTAATGTCATGGCTCAATTTATGGGAGAAAATGAATCGAAATTGAGACTTTCGGGTATTAGGTGTACTCAAATCTAAGATTTAGTGACCCAAACAGCTAAAGCTCGCTTTGTTAGAGCTATAGATATTAATAAGATTACTAGTCATTGTCATTGAGTCTAGATTGAGATTTCTAGTCATTGCAAAAAGCTTATTAAACCAGACATAATTCACGTGTATGTTTTATATTTCTTTAGTAATTTGTTCGGTTACCCAGCATGCATTTCACGTAAAGTACATTAAATACAATTTACACGATACTCTGTTATATACACATTTATACACACAGGCAGAACTGTACAAAAACTTCAGTTGAATTCAACAAGAACCTACCATAATGACGTCAAAAGTGAGATGCACACATCACAAGATGTTTAATTGGCTCCGCAAAATTAACGAGCCAATCAAACGTCGTTTAGCACCATCCCGTTTGTCGTCATTATGAGAAAGGTCTATTCTAGGTATTTTTTGAACGATTTTTCAGGCAAATATTCATGAGTTTTTTTTCCATACTCTAAAAACTTGATATTGTTTTATATCCAGAAGCAATCAATCACGAAAGCATGTTACTAAAGAATAGCTGCAGACTTCAATAATTTAACTGTATCCTCTATTCCGCATATCTAAATCCCAATCACACAAGCATCTTGGACTATTATTTATATCACAGCCACTACTACCTGGCCTAGTTAAAGGCTTCTTTCTTTACTTTTAACGAACGAGTGGTCAATTGCAACAATTTAGGAGTTATCCTATTGAAAAATTCACGCAATTTGAAGCTCAAATGTATCGAATTTAAACGCCTGACACTCAAGACCTTACAAATATCACACAACAATTCAAGGATGTGCCTACTGCCTGCCTTGAATTCAATATTTACACAGCAATCGTTTTCAAGAAGGAACGTCTCATAATTGAGATCGAAAATACAAAAACCCGTAGATAAATTAGGGGGAACACTGTAGTTTTGCAATAAGCATAGCGATTGTATGTCTGTACATAATGGTTATAAATAATTTCTAATTTCTAATATTTTTCTCAAAGCTACACACACTTTAAACAATGGACTCCCGTGAGCGCTGGGGACTAGTCTTTCTTGGATTATCATCCAAAGACGACTGGCTATCCCAGACTCTCTTTTCGACGTTGCTACCCGACGTTGTTACCCCGGGGGATGCGACCCGACCGGGTAAAGTCACGCCCGTGATCGATCCAGTCTTTCGAGGTAGCGAATGTTCGTTTCTTCCTTTGCAATCCAGCGAGGTTTCTCGTGGACATCCTTGACAAAGCGTAGTCTGAAGTGACGTTCTCGAATTTGCTAAATACATTTCGCTTGAAACAGACTGAGCTGTCGTCGACTCGCCGTTTGTTTTACATGAGTTCAGAGAACTTGGAAACGAAACTTGCTCATATATGTGGGGATTTTCTGAGCCCGCCTTTGCATCAACGGCTATGCCGCTGTGGTTTTTTTGAGCATATCTCTGCATCTCTTGATAAATACTGGTATGCTCAGGGTACGGTTGAAATAAACTCTGGGGCTGGTATTCGTCCACGTATTGTTTTTCGAGATTCTTGCGTTGTTTCCGACAACACATGACAAGAACGACGATGAAAATCATTGCTACGACGATGGTAGCCGTCAAAATAGCGACAAGCGTGATTGAAATTCCTTCTTCAGAATCAACTCTTTCACCCTCCTGGGAAGAGGTCCCATGAGGTGGCTTTTGCGTCGCTGGTAACAAGAATCGATTTTCATTCTGATCTTCGTCTAAACGTAAGTTTTTGTAAAACATTAGTATACGAAGAGAAAATGGAGTGGTTCTACCAAGAACAACGTTAATAACAAATGACTACATCACAGATGATTTGGCACGCTGGGCCTGGTTGAATGAGATGATAAACTTTTAGGTATAATGCTACTACAATATTCCACCATCAAGTTTCACCAAATTCGTGTTGCTCTTTCAAGGCATAGTAAAATGTGCAAGTTGAAGAAACTTTCTCATGCAATATTCAATGAGATATCTTAGTAGATTCTCACCTGTTTCGGCGCTTTTTTTCACGCGAAGAAAGAAATCCATTTTATCTTTACCGTGATTGTTTTTTACCAAACAACTGTACCTTCCCTCGTCTTTTTCTTCCACATTTTTTATAACCAAAAAGCCATCGTAATAGAAAAGATTGAGACTGGTTTCGTAATGGCACGAAGCATTCCCGATGTATTTTGAACCAAACTCTTTCAAGGGTTTCAAATCTACCGTCTTATTGCCATTTTCGCGGGACCATCTCCAGTCAAAAGTCACCTCACCCACACTGGAAACTTTACAGAAGAATTTTACCGAAAGGCCCCGTGAAACCGCACGCATTTTTTCCTCAGGCTCTTCTATAACTGGTTTCATACTCCGTTCTAAAAATAAAGAGAAATTGGAGTTCGTCAGGCGGTCGCAAAACCTAGAAACTTAGCAACACTTTGGCAACAACAGCAAAAACAACAGCAACTAGTAAAACTCGAGGAACACCCGAGCAACATCCGAGGAAAACACGAGCAACATCCGAGGAAAACCCGAGCAACATCCGAGGAAAACCCGAGCAACATCCGAGGAAAACCCAAGCAATGTTGACATACTGTACCTTTTACTATGACTGTAAAATTTCGGATTATATAGCCAACGTTGTTGCTGACCCTACAAGAATACAAGCCGGTGTCGTCTGTCTTCAAATATCTCAAATTGAGCGTCCACCCGTCAGCCGCGACACTTGTTCTTCTATTCACACCATAGGGAACGCCATCCTTAAACCATTTCACATTGGGATCAGGGTCTCCTGTGCTGTGACATGGTAACTTAGCCGTTTCGCCTGTTTTATAATTCTTTTTTATCTTCAGCTTTTCTTTGAACCGCGGAGGTTTTCCTGGGAAAATTCAAGGTGGTGAATATATGAATATTTGAATTGAGTTCACAGGATTTTAAAAGCTTTAAATCATTGATTAAATAGCATGGAATAAGTATATTGTACATAAAGCGAAAGCTGGTAATATTGATACTGTATCAAAATACACACACAAATTTGGTCTATAAGATATTTGCATAACGTTTTTCTCAAATGTCAAACTTTTTTAAGAGAAACGAGCAAGTTTTAAAGAAACTGTAAAAATTAACAATGATTGCAACTTACAAGTATGGAAAAACGGAATAGATATTGATTGAAATAATAAAATATATATAACAAACTCTCACCTCTTCCAGGTTTTTTAACACCTAAAGAAATAAAAAATCGATGATATAGTCAAATAAGTGGAAAGTAATAAAGTGAATTTAAATCAAGTCCGTATGTAAACAAACGGTTTGGTCACATTTTGAACTTCTATACTTTTTGAAATACGTTGTGTTGTCTGAATATCTTATAACATTTAGGTTTGCTATGCCTTTAAACAAGTATCGTTAAATGAGTAGGAATACAACTTGATTGGCGAATTCTGTCCTTAACTACAGTTAAAATTAAACTAGTCTTTTGGCGCCAGAATTTTAGTGCTTAATTTCTAAAAACTTACTTTTAACATTCAGCACAATAACCAACTCAATTTTCCCATGCATATTATAAGCATTACACTTGTAGATTCCAGCATCCTCTTTTTTGATGCCGGTAATTTTCAGGCGCTTCGGTCTATCCATCATAAATCTTGACTTATATTTTTCATCTCCGCTTTGAATCATCTCGTTTCCTTTGTACCAGATGACGAAAGTCTTTTTCGTATTCGGGCCATTTGTCCCAGTGGCTGGACACTTTAGCTTGACCGAGCCCCCCAAGTACGCACTATAATTCGTCTTTGGCGTGCCACGAAACCTGGGCTCACCTGCGAAATTCGAAAGAAGAATTGGTTTGGATACCATTACAGATTTTTAAAATTTCCAGTATTAGCTAAATCTGGGCAACAAGACACATTACAGTTTCAAAGCTAGATGTCAAAGTTTGGTTGGAACTTGTGTAAAATGTGGAAGCACGTATATAGCCCATCATATTTTAAAAATCATTTTTTTAAAAAGATTTTCTTATTTCAGTTTTCACTATGGTTTTAAAGATTAATCTTTAGAGCTTTGATCTACGCCATAAACTCGATAGTACAACGAGAAAGAATGTCTTTGAACGAGTGAAAATGCGTGCCTTGGGTTCATCCCATCATCATACAAATTGCCTAAAAGTTTATTATACTGCTGACGTAAGTCGTTACATCACAGTTAAACTCACTGAGTGTAGCACAAGAGGACAAAAATTTAATTGCCAATTCCTTTAAGCGTGAAAATCACCTTATGTTTCCTAGAAAATCGCTATAACAACCACTTGTAACTTTAAGATTAACATTTCTTCACAAGGAAAGGCGACTTTAGAAACAATCCAGCCACAACATCGGATTCAAAGGATATCTCTTGGCTCCATGAAATGCAATACTATCGCGGATATAACCAAAAAAGGTTACGAGCAAAAACAAAGGGTGCCTTGAGCTGAAACTAATGCGCCGATTATGGCGAATTTTGTAAACGAGACAGCTATTGTATCTTGTGTCAAGAGGATGATATTACTCATTTAAGCATTGTGAGAAAAATTTTATTCCTAATACAAGTTGGTGATGTGATGTCGGTTAAATCGTTGCAGACTTTGCATCATCGATGAAAAATGGCGAGATAAAAGCTCGGGACAGTAGCAAATAACGTCATGCACCGGTATTGCATTGTTTCTGTAAATTGAAAACGTCTCTTGGTTTAACGTGAATAGATCTCAACACAGTCATTTCGTTTCCTGTTTCAAAAACGTCAAACTTGCAGTATCTTTGAAAAAAAGTACCACCCAAGGGATAGTTGGTATTAATTAAAGTTAATTTATTTCAAGATGAAATGAAAATTTCACGATTTTTATATTACGTCGTGAAATGCATTTGAAGTAACCAAAGAAAACATAAACGATTGTGTCGAATTGAATGGCTGCCCGGATATCCTCAGGTCGTTTCTGCAAATGATTTGAGTTAATACTATTGTAGATTTTTTTGTATATCCATAGCTAAAAACACAGACTATAGTCAATTATCTGAGAGCAAAAGTTCAAGTCCTGTTAGGCTCGGGGTGTGGAAATCCCACAGGAAGGAATGGAATTTTTTGCGTGCTCGGAAAAACAAAATATCGTATGTCTTTCTACCTGACGCGCGGGGTCGAAAAACCTTTTGTAATATTATTGAACGGAAGTGCTTATACGATCAGGCAAATTGCACCTGAGGAAAACGAATAATCATGTTTTGTCTGGATTCAGTCGAATTTCAACAAATATATATAGGTGACCATGTTTTGATCTAGTCATATCTGAAAATACCATTCCTATTTTATTGCCGAAATATCTCTAAGTGGGTGGAATTAGACAGAAATAATGAACATGTTGATAAGTAAGCTATATTCGCCTAATCTCATATCGTAAGGTAATATATTATTTTGTCATTGATCCAATGATTGCTTCCCTTGTGAAATAAGTACTAAAGCAATATATCCTTAACGCAAAACAGCTGGCAGTGCGGAGTTTAAGTACCTTGATGCTAAATATATAATACATAGATCTCCTCTAACCATGAAAAAAAATATAGGAAAAATCGCACAATAATGTTCTCAGATTAAGTCGCCAAATATAATAAGTCGAAATCGCATCTTATAACTTTATCAAATACCTATTAAATTCAAACCAATTGGCGAAGAAAGTCGTTTTAGGCGCTTCTAATCCGGACTTGCGACATTTTTTTTTGGCTAGGATTTGCTTTTAAAGAGCTACCATATGTTAGTTTTGAACAATTATCGCAGTGGAAATTTTGTCAATAGTGTATTTTGAAAAATTTTCACAGCAGGAAATTGTCAGTGCAGTGTACTTTAGAGATTTCTCATAGCATCAAATTGTAAATAGTGTGTTGTATTGCAATAATTCTCAGTGTAGTATCAATCAATTGTAATCTATTTTAGAGAGTTCTCACAACATCAAATTGTAAATAGTCTAAAACAATTAATTCTCAAAGCATCAAATTGAATTACTGTCGTTTAACAATGAACAATCGTGACAATTTGATATGGTACAATATAGCCAAGCACATTAACGTAAACTCGATATGATGAACTTGCATAAACAGTTTCACGGTGAATCTTTACGGTGCCAGCAAGGCTGGTTATTACACACAGACACCTCGTTAAAAGATTTCCAGCATTACAGGAACTATTGTAAAGGGATTTGTAAAAGCTGGTCGCGCATGTTTCTATTGACACAAGTATGAATATCTGACCTGAATGCATTAGAGTTAAAACACATAACAAAAACATTTTCTATAAAAAAAACTGTTTGCTAACTCAATTAATAATCTTACTGGACACACATCTTCATTATTCTCTAGATTGATTAAAACAACGTTGATCGTAATGACATTTTGACAAATGGGAAATGTCTTGCCTCTGATATAAGATCTTTAAAACCAGCAATTAAGCAGGTGAAAATGGAGTCACTAATATTACCAGCTTCTGAGCTACATTCTTAAATTTGGTTATTAAGTCCGTGTGCTGCATATAGACATTTTGACAAATCTAAAAGAGTAATAGCGTTTTGCCTTTTCCTATATACAATCTTAAATACAACAATTAGCAAATGCAAATGTCTCTGAAGCTACCAGCGTTTCTTTTACAAACCGAATTCTGAGGCATTTTTTTTTACATGAATTCTATACTTGCTTTTCGAAAACTTGTTTCTAAAAAATAATAACATGCAGTAGTTTATCCGATTTCCTTTTTAAAAATAAGGTTGACATTTTCTGGAAGAGACTAATTCGCACGATAATGCGATTTTTACTAGGTGGTCGATTTTACAGAGAGCAGATCTGATGAGCTTAAAAATACAATGAATTTTGACATAAACGCGCCAACTTTCGTTTGGAATTCCCATCATATCTGCGCAGCTAATGTACATGTCACAATGTGGACACGGCGTTGTGAGGCATTGACTTTGCTTGATTGATGGCCCGTCATCACCTGCGCGCCAAAGTTGTAAAAGAATGTCTGGTTGTCAGTCTTGGCTGTGTAAGTCCCACTGAGAGAACGAGAGATGGACAAAGCGAATTAAATCCTGAAAACCTGAATGGCTTTACGTCGCCATTCATGCTTTGTTGAAACGGAAAAAAGCGTTTCAATTCTTAAAATTTCATCTCGATTCAACGCCGCAAGAGATGTCTCAATCGAATTAGGAAAAAGAATAAGGCATTCTTTATTAAATCGCAATGCTTTCTATATTTATACGTTACATGGGCTAAATCACGAACTAGATTTAGAATACTTATCACTATAGGGGGGGGGGAGAAAGGGGTTAACTAACAATATACACAACATTAAAACCTCGCAACTAAACTTCGTTTTATTACTAATCATTATCGAAATCTATATATTGCCCACTATATGCTTTTGAAACACACAGCCAATGTACGACTCCAAAGGTAAAAACATACAGAACTATTGTCCACGCATGCAAGGATCTCTCTTTAGAGAGGTCCTTTGATTTAGCTCTTGCAGTAACAAGAAACAACTAGGCAAACCTAGGGTAGTGGCAAACAGGTATCTAATGTCTGGTGGTACACCTTAACTGAGCCGAATATTCTCGATCGATGCGAGTGGTTTAACTGCATGCAGTGCTTCCCCGCGGGGCAATTTTTCCAGCCAAAAATTCTCTAGTTATGGGCACGATTTCAATAATTTCACAATGAAAAAAAAATTTAATTATCTCAAATATTTTCACCCTAAGCTCTCTCAAATAATGCTGCAAGGCTTCCCTGAGTAATCCTGTTCTATGAATTCTATATATGTTCCGTATAACGAAAAAAAAAAGGGATATTCATCATGAAAGTAGCTATTCATCAAACGCGCTTGCACGTACTAAGAGGAACTTAAGGTTACGAAACTTGCATGGTTCGAATATTTTTTCCCTAGAAACCAAAGTTCCTGCATGATCAATATCGATTCTGAGTCAGTTTTTAGAATACCAGCGATATATTCTTTCTTTAAAATGGAAATGGCGTTTCAAAATTGATTTGAAAACCACGAGTTAAACTATAGTTTTGATTCGCATATGCATCGTGGTAAAGTTTGGGCTATAAGTGGCGATCATTACTACGACATGATCAATCATTAGGAAAACTTATACTCATTGAATACATTAGGTCGAGAGACCCTCAACAGAAATCGTTGTTATCAGTACGATGGCGCAAGTTTAAATGATAGTGATGTGTTTTCGTGGGCTGTTTAGCTGATTCAATTGTAGCTAATTCTTATACGAGATCGAGTAGGTGCAGAAATATATATTAATACAGGAATATGAAATACAACGTTTCGATTATAGTTTTTGGCTTTTTTCCATGGGAGTCGAAATTTGTTTGTATTAAAAAAATACAAATGTTTTAGATACTCTTATGGTACAGAATTCTGTTTCATATTTGGTTCTGATTCAATCATAAAAAATAACACACAAACAATATTATTATGTCGCTTTGCAGGGGGGATCTATGCACGTCCTGCACTCAAAATCCTTATTTTCAAGGAACTAGGTACTCTAAACTGCTTCCTTCTCGTCAGAAGAATAGGAATACCGGTTGTCAGAGAACTCTTTTATGCAATGTCGTGCATGTTTCGTTACTGGTCACAAATATTACTGTCATGCAAATGGAATAGTGCTTGTTAACCTCAAATTCCGCAAAACCTTTTTATAAGTGGTTGGCATATTGCGTTCCATACCCAAATTCACGAATTCCGAATTTCACGAAATTTTATCACTATTTAAGTATCTCTAGAAATGAAAAACGTTTCAAATTTCAAATTCGGCGCAGCAGAATTCACTTAAACGGGAAACATTTCAAGGAAACGCCCTTAACATCCAAGCATTTTAAGCCAGTTTTTTTAAACATGTCTTGTGCTAAAAGTGACTTATGACAAGAATTTTTCATTTGCGCACTGGGGTTAAAAAAGAAGAAAAATAAGTCGGATACAGTTCACGTTGGAATGTGGAAGTGCAAATGTACTTACTACAGCAATTCTTGTGATTTCGAAGGACAGGGAGTCTGGAGAACACTAAAATCTACCCTTAGGGAATTGCAAATATTTTTTGAAGGCCTTTACATTATGTCCGCGGTGCAGTGTTGACAAGGACTTAATGAGTGATGTGGCTGCGTTGTTTAACGTCAATATTTCTGTGTACCCAAGCAAGAATGATTACTATGTGAAAATGGCGAACGTTTGAATGCAGTCAGCAATATTATAATTTATGGAATTTGCTGATTTGGATTCATTCGTGAAACAAAGTTAGGAGATTCTTTCGTAAACGAGCTTAAAATAGGCTTTACGAAACAATAAATTGTAATTTAAAGCTAGCCTTTAGTTAAAGCTAGTTGAATAGAACTTAGAACACATAAACTTAACTTATACACTTTGACGTTCAAATCAAACGGACTTGTTAATTTAGAAATTGACACTTCATTACGGCTGTCATTGGAAGTTTTTAATAAATCTATGCACCTGCCATAATTCGAGTTAGCCTCTGTTATTTCATTACGAACAAACCATTCGTTTATAATTTACGTTTGACTCCAGTCTGGTTTGATGTTCAAATCAATGCCCGCAGTTGCAAAAATGCTAGAGGAATTTCCCACACAAAATCTTGTTATTGTTAAAATGCATGTAGAAATGTTTTTCGCAATAACGTAATCGCCCCAAAATTAGACACCAAAATACGTGTACTTCTAGACTTTCTAAAACCACAACTGCCTTCGGGCAAAACACTTCAAATTTGGCCGCTTTTCAAACTAAAATTACAAATTATGTACGATTTTTGACTTCATGAAGGTTAAAAAATGAAACAGTCCTTGAGGATGCCGATTTTGCCATGGAAACACAACAAGAAATCCTATGCAGGCACTATATGTTTCGTCCTATATTACTTATGCCGGTCTGTCTACACGGTATAATACACAAAACTCTCAAGTTTCATACGTTTTAACACGGAAACGTAATTTCAAAAGGAAATGATGCATAAGGAACCACATCGGAAACAAAAATAGAGAACAGCGAGGGGTACTTTCAAATGTCAAACTCAATGTTTACAGTAAAAATACCATGGTCTCTTTTGAGCTTCATTCATACTGTTTTGTTACCCCTACTTGATAATTGTTTCCAGATCTTTCAAATTGGATTAGGTGAATAAACATCTTCACGGATTGAATATTCAGTTGGGGGAAGGTGTATATTCGTGTTGTACATGTCCTATTGCAGCAATCTACCTCACAATCTAAAGGGAAATTAATTTGGGCTGGGGGTGGGATAGTTATTCATCGCGACACTTAATGAATAGATTTTATAAGATTGTGAACATCAAATAAAAATGCCCGAAGTCATATGATATTTTAACAAGGACATGCTTCGCGTGTTTTAGCTGAGCTATTTCAGTGCCTTTGAGCAAAATATATTGAATCCAATAAAATATTTTGCTAGAAAAGTGGATTTAAAAAAGCCAAGCACGAATAACTACCTCATATTCGAAAGCCTGGAACGAGATTTTAATATGGAAATCTTCAATGTCAACCTTTTACACATGTTTTTAATCTTACAAATGCAATTTGCGATAGATGCAGCCCGGGTCAGGTTGCGTAATAACTTTCAAGGTGAGAGACTGTTACGAGATATTGCTAGGTCTCTGAAGACAAACCCTAGTATGGAAATTTGAAACATCTCCATAAAAACAACACTCACTCATTCATTTCATGTAGTTGTTAATCAAAGTTATTAAATTTGTGTGCTTTTACCTATTAATACCCTATTCAAGCAATAATCAGTTCCCATATTCAGGCATTGCATGAACCAGCGTTTGTTTTTGAACTTTCCGAATATATTGGCATTCAAAACACTCGACCTTTGCAATGTTGTTGGTTTTCAACAACTATAGCGCTTAGAAAACAGCGAATTCACGTTGAAATCGAGCGGGAAAAAAGCGCGAAAACAATTTCCACGGCGTCTAATCTCAACAAGTATTTCAATTAGTGAAATTATCTGAAATCTTAGTCGCTTTTCCTGGGTATCATATTACACGCAAGCAATAATATTAGGACTCTTTTACGATTTTTGAACTTGAAGTTCACAAGTCAAGCACGTATATGAGTTTGGTATCTTGGAAGCATATGATATGCTTATAATTTTTACATCTATACCCATCTTAAGGAATGTAAATTATTCCTTACGCTATTAAATAAAAAATAATCCTTGTATACAGCAATACACGGTATTTAGGTCGGTAAGAGATCTCACATTCCGCGAGCTATCTTGCATAGATTATGTTTTGACTACTTTATATGACTTTAAATCTTTTCGCGATAATGATTATTAATCAGGCGGTTAGAACAAAGCTGTTTGACCCGAAGAAATATTGCAATAGGGTAGTAAGCTGATTTACAATTAAGGTATTATAAAATCAGGATTTGGAATATCACGAATTTGTGTTCCAAGAGGAAAATTCGCGGATAGTCGATAAAATTCTCCAACAGAGTTTGCAACGGTATTATTTTTCTCTGGAGAGCATCAATAACTTTCCAGATTATTCAGAAAATATGACTTCACTTAACATTGTATTGGTATTTGTAATATTAAGCCTATATGACCACACTGTGATATATGACAAAGCCTTTTGTGTATATAAATATATTGCAAAGCGAAAAAATGGGTGAATCGTTTACCTTAAAAGCATAAAATAACTTTATGTTTCCAGCAAAAGTATAATAACTATACAATATATATATGGCAGCAATTTTTACCAATAACATAATATGCAAATTGCTTAAAGCTTTCAGTATTTAAAAGGCCAATACATGCATGATCCTCCGTTTAACATTTTGTCTGAATTTTATTCAAATGAAACCAGATCGTTCTAACATCTATTTCCGACAATTTTACATAAATTTCTCGCACGACCAAATAGCCTATTTTCTTTGCTGTTTTTTACCATTAAAAAAGACAGTTGCACGCATTAGGCAAAGTCAAAACAAAATTTAGGTGAAACTCATCTTGGCTTACACATAAATACGAAAGTACGTTGCTAGAATATAAGCATGCATACATACAAACACTCGAGACTATTTACGACTGGCAGTATGAAGTTAATTGCAGCAGACGTCCTTGAGAAATCAGTGAACATTTCAATGGCTCTAATGCTATTAACCCTTATGCATCATCATCGTAATTTTGTATAATTTTACTTAACAGCTCAAAATGTCTCGATGGCTTGAAAACTATATAGGCGGAGTTCCTGCAAAATATACACAATGCCTGCCTGACCATCTGTGTTGCAGCTAAAATATGTATATATGGATATAGAATAATCGAAAGGTATTATGCAAATGCCACAATTCACGTTTGAATATACACTGAAGATGTTTACATGCATGCATATACCCGTTTTCCTTAAGGCTGATATCTCAAATCAATCTAAGACTCAATTCATTACAAAAATACACGCTTTTTGCACGTATAGTATATTTATCCACGTAAAACATGAGAGGCTTTTAAAAACTAGGAAACGAACTCAAAATCTATTAAACACCTGAAGTTCCAATCATTTGTGTTGTTAGGAACGAAGCCCATTAGATATACCTGTTGTCTATTTTTTAATTTCTTCGATAGAGTTTTCAATTTACTCACAAATGAAGCAAATTGCTTTTGAAATTAACGATGTTTTACTTAAAAACGCCCGAATTCAAAGGTTTCTCTGTAACTTAGATGAATGCGTGAAATCGCGTGACCCAGTGAGGTAGGTATTATTGTCCCTGAACAATGCTTGCTAAATATACACTAATGTACGTCTGTGTATCTCAAATACAATTGTGCGTATACATGTATAGCATAAGCCAGCCAATTTTGCAAAGGTTTGTTGCATGGTTAGGACATGCGATCTGCTCTGAACGAAACCTATGAGTTAGGTTCTTCGTGCACATATATACTATGCGGTCAACTCGGTTTGACCTGGCGCGATGTGAGAATCTGATTACGAAACGAGCAAGCTTGATATCGCGGGCAGATAAACGAAGGTAATAACAAGTAACGACATAAAGAATTATCCTCGAAATGCGTTGGCTCACGTATCCAGCCTGCTTTTGCGACTGGGGTGGCGTAAACGAGAAAGCGAAGTCGCTGGACTTAAATGCTTCACGAGTCTTACTATACCACAACATAAGATACGAAATATAGCTTGTGTTTTCTTTGTCATTAAAAAAAATATAATGGCTCCCCACTCGAGGTCGATTTATAGATAAAACACGAAGCGTATATATTTACGATGCCGTTGTCAACGTTCCCACAAATCAGTGTTATCCCCTAAAATCGCTATTTCCCTGCGAATTTTTTTGACATAATCCTTTAAAAATAAGCTGTTTTGCAGACAGGCTTGAATGGCTAATAGTTTTAGCTTGAGGCAAGTTTTCATGCATCGCCAAACAACACTTCGTATCGCGAATATATTAAACTTTGCCGTAAATTCAGCAGGCCATCTGAATCAATATAGGCTCATTTCGAAAAATGTGCGGTTTCTATATTGCTTGCAAAACAGCCGTGAATATAAACGAGGAAAAAAAGCGAACAGCGATGTGAAAGGGCATAATATCCTTTGTATAAAATCATGCAAGGCACGAAAACAAAAACAACGACCTGCTCAGTATAGATTAACAGTCCCAATATACGTCGTTTATATTCAGTCGAAACCTTTAGGAAAAGGTTTTGAATTCCAAGTTGACTTTAGAAACACTTAGGCACACTCAGACCTTAACATGAACACCCTATGACAACAATCTGCCCAGAAGGCGGAAAATATCTGTGAAGATTTCGTTCAAAATTTCCCTCACGTTCAATCACTTTCTGTCGCTTGCTGTGCGCCGTTTTAATCGACTCGAATAAAACCAAAGCGATATTTTACTTGTACAAAATTGTTCTGCTCTGGATTTAGATTAGAATACAGCGCGCAATTTGAAATTATTATGATTTCCGGAATAAAATAAGTTGAAGGCAAAGCATGTCCTGTCATGAGTCCATAAATCTTACGTACACGCAACGGAAGACTGGTATATCAAATACCCTATCGTACTACCAATTACTAGGCCATTTATATCGTAGTATTTTGCCGTTATATCGGTGGGTAAATTTTGACGGAAAACGCGAGAAATTGCGGTGCAAAAAACAGACGGTTTCGGCAGCCGATGGCTACAAACCACATGTTTAATGAAGAAAGCATATTGGCAAAGGCACAAATAAGCTTTTGTGATCGGAAAGGAACCCTTTTTTACCCTAGCGATTTGAAGTGGAACGCTTTTAAACTTCTATAATTACATGAAGAACTTTGTTTGGGTCCTTTTGGCAGAACCGGTAAAGCGTCCCCGCGAACTTTAAGCACGAAAAAAAAGGGAAAAATACTCAGGGCTTCGTGCATTCCATGGGAAATAAGGAGCTGAGAATAAACACAAACACATGCGATCATATTTCACTCACACGGTTATTGCAACAGACCATGTCGATTTGTTGCGAAGTATCGATACTATAGTCTATAGCGAATAGTTCAGATATGTTTAGTTACCTTCACTATGAACCAATATCGCGCTCTTTAGCACCCACAGTGTAGCATAAAAGAACCACGCTGCCATTAGAACGGCCATCACTGACACTGTTTACAGAGTCCTCACTGCCGTAGTTCTTTGTATTTTTTCCCGGTCACTTGCGACGAGCTCACGCTCTCAACTTGATGACTTTGGAAGCGTCACAACCGTGCCTAGAATCATACAAGCACATTATGTCTGAGGATACGGCAATCCTAAGCGAGTGCGCGTAATCCCAGCAACATGTAAGCGACTTAGCTCCTTTCTCGTATGTCAACACGAGAAATAAAACGACTTCAGTTGTTGAAAATGTGTTCGGCTTATGTCGCATTTTACCAGAATGCTCGGCGCCAGGCGTACTCAGGCAGTTGTAACAGTAAATACCTCGTACGAACGCAAGATTTACGCGACCGTATTGCAACAATGTCCATCACAAGTGCTAAATAAACGCTTTCGCGACACACGCTACGGAGTTAGCCGCGGCCATGATCGGCCCTGTTTGGTTTTGCTTGACTGAAAAGACGTCTCCGGATCAAATTTGAAGCGCTTTTGTCTGCGATTCTGAGACACTGGGTTTGAGCAAGGCAAGTTAAGTCGCTCACAAGGACACGATGACCGCTTCTAAGTACCACATAACCCCCATCGTAATCTGTATCAAACTTGAACACACAGAAAATATGTATTACCGGAGTATTGGGAACATATTTCTCCTCGTTCGTTCGACGCTTTTCCGCCCGAATTTCCCGATAGAAAATGCCTTCCGAAGCGAAGTCCGTCAAGGTGTACAAGCCACGTCGATCGATTCGCACGCTCAGAAGCGAAATACTTCGAGTTGTACGCTCGTAAACATGATTTAATATAACATGAAAGAACCCCGTCTGAGCTAATATACCAAACGATTCGATATTTGCTCTCGTGAGGCAGACGGCTTACACGCTACGATAGACAGAAAACGACGTGAAGTAAAAACGTGGTGTCCGATATATGTGGTATTTCGACAACCAGCGAGCGAAGTTCTATAGTAGAGGTTCGAGTTCCATTAATTAATCCCACTGTTATTAATATTTCTTCCCGTACGAGCGAGGCCCTGCGTGTGCTATTATATTATCGCGCAAGACATTAATAATGTAGTCAGTGAGAAAGGTAATCGATCACTATCAATCAGACTCGTAGCACTTTTTGACACACTAGAGCAAGTCCTTTCCGTTGCTAGAATACGCTGCTAGCTAACGGCCCTGCCATGCCGTTGTTATGGTAAAGTGGTGGAGATGATTTATGGCTTTTACCCTACCTACCTTTCAAAAGCGTTCGCTCGGGTCACAACATTCCGCGCAGGCATTATTAAAATACTACATGGCAATCGCATCGCGGGTGATATTTTAATACTACCCTCGAATTATTATATGGAGCCCGCGTGTATCAAATTTATGAACATTGGATACTTACCCTTTTTTTAGAACGGCCAACCGTATCTCGTGTGTTGATCTGAAAGCCAGCGAGTGAGATTTCAATATGCCGTAGTTTTCAGCGGGGGTTGCTTACAAATATCTTAGGCCGGGTTCATCCAATGGCCGGCGCGCACAGGCTCAATTAAAACCTGTCACATATAGCCCTGTCAACTGCCCTTTGTTTCCGAAAGCGTAGAACGGGCGTATAAATACTTTCATAAACTTGGTGTTGAACTATCTGTCGCTGAACTAGCACGACTCCAAAACTCTGGGCAAACACCAACCGATCTATTTGCTGAAAATCGATAATTTTCCTGTTTTTCACATTAAAAATGGGAGTTCCATTGTGCTGTCAGTGTCAAACTGTGAATGATATGCAGCGAAGTAAACATCGCTTTTGTTTAAACATTAAATGCATCTGCTAGGCCTGCTTGAATTATTTGACACGGGAGCGTGTTTGCGAGCACATTTTTAACCATTCATTTAGTCTGGGGCAGACCGCAACACGAGACATTAGCGTCATTTTTACCGAGTTTATGCGCAGTTTTAATTTTCGTCCCTAGCATCTGCTCTGAGGAGATGAAAGCAACGCGAGGCTTTCACCCCATGCAGCGTGTTTGAATGCGGCCTAAAAGTGATTACCCAAACTAAATAAACTCTCTGGGGGCGCTCGGCCAATCAGCGTTCGTCCTTTGTGACAATTTAATCATAATAATTAGCGCACGTTCGATACAGCCAACCGCATGTGACAAAAGCCAATCAAAGCTGAGTAGTCGATAATTTCTATCTCATTTGAATTAGCCAGACTTCCCGCTGCTGAAACTCTTGTGAATGGCCGCGAAGAGCTTTGAATTTACATTGAAGTGTATAATTTGTGGCCACAGCAGATGGCTAGCGTGCAAGCTAATGGAAATTTGAAAGGCAGACCCTTGCTGCGTTTAATATCTTAAAACATCGCTTGCACGGCAGGGCTTTTTGAAAACAATGAGATGAGACCTTTTCAATTCCGGATTATTTCGACTCAAAAGAAATCTCTAAGCGAAGCTTGGAAGCAACCGGATTAGCAAAGTTTAAACGCTTTCGAAGGCATTTCGATCGCCCTGTGTGGACTATTTAACATTTGTTCAAAGTTAATAAGATGTGTCGCGTGATTTTCGCCTGCCATTCTTTCGATGAAAAAGCCTGTTTGCTTTTCAAGTCTTCGGCATTACTAGGTTCAATTAACCGACGTTGTAGTGTCAACGATAGAGAAAGGCAAGTGTAAATATTAACCCTTCTTTGACAGCTTCTATTCTGATAGCGAACTGCTAATGCAAACACAAAACGACATCTCTAATTTAAATGGGTAAAGTACAGACCCGAAATTGCTCGAGATTGGATGAGGCTTAATATTACTTTTGACAGATATGCCACAAAAATGTTTTCCCATAAATTCGCCCTGGACGTGACTAAAGCCCTAGCACAGTACGAATTAGTTTAACAGTACAAACTTACCCTCTGTGTTGCTCGATAGGTAATCACAATATGAACGGTGACAGCTGCTGCGAGTGTTATTCTCGTACACAGTTTGAGCTGTGAATAACTTGGGATAAAACGTTACACAGCTTTATATTATAAACACATTCATTGAATATTCACAAAAACGCCGTGGCGTGGTTGGGGGTCCGTCTTAAAACATACGTCTAGCTGATGCCATCAAACGTTCAATCAATTTGAATTGAAATATATATGTAGGCACTGAAAGGTGGGATGAAAAATTTCATCAATACTTAACCGGAACCTGAGGGGCAAAATTCAAGCACGTTTTACGCAAAAACTGCTGTGCCGCGTATTACAAAAGATAAATAAGACGGTGCGGAAAAATCAGCCGGCTTTTTGTTCGAAATTAACATGCATTATCTTTGTGTACAAAATGTACAAATTAAAGAAGGCATGGTGTGTTTAAAAAATTGCTTAAATGTTTTTATGCGTGGAATTTCGATACGGACTAACACAAGCTGGTAGTTAAAAGATAACTTTGCTAAAAGATTAATTGTTATCTCAGCGCTTCGAGAAAATTATCACAATCTATTCCGATAATAATTTGTTTTTCTATTTAACTGTCTACACATATATTATTGGAAGGACATGCCCGAACTGCGTTCTAGACTCACAAAGTCGGCTAAATCCGTTCAAAAGCCTGTATCTACGAATACAAGTTTTAGCTATAATTGCCATGAATTGTATTAGTTTTGGTGACCTGCGGTTTCTGGTTTTAATATCGCGATTATTTGGCATCCAAAAACAAGAGTATTAAACTAATAAAGGAGTTCATAGTTCATACATTATTGCAAAAATTGCAAACTGTTGAAAAATTTCCCTACACCAAAAAAAGTAATGGTTTAGTTTCGGTTCAGGATATCAGGGGAACATTTTGAGTGATATATCAGTTACAGCATATGACTTTGCGAAAAATTAATGAGTAAATTGATTGTCAAAGGTGAATTGGTTCAACGTAACGATACGAAAGAGATCAATTTATCAGGGTGTTTTTATACGCGGATTTTTATATGACTCAATACCATCTAGCTTATATGGATAACTTTTCAAACTTGGCTCATGTCCCAATCGTCTGTCTCAGAACCGTTAAGTGTGAAATACTTTTCAAGTTTCAAATTTTACACGTAGCATGTCGGCTGAACATTGCCTCGAGCAAATATATATCACAATTGCAACTGGCAAACACATTCTGTAAACTACGATGACTTCAAGTCTCGGTTATTCGAACAATCCCCTTGCATTGTTCAGACAGCATATATACAAACATATTTTCAACCGCAAACTCCTGCCCACCTTGGCGATTTGTGGAACAGCTATGGCAAAAACGAGACCATGGAGCTACTAGCTATATATTTAAATGCGGATTAAATTACTTATAGTCATGTTTTAAACATTGTTTCAGCACAATAGACGGGAAAAAGTGCGAAAAATTTCAATCTTTTATTTCCCCAAATTAATTATTCCCAATTTCGGATCGCTTTGAGGCTTGATTTGAAATTTGTAAACATGTTTAACTGAATATTAGCTCTGCTGTCTTGTGGTTCAGCCCTGACGCTGAGATAATTGCGCAGCCGGAGTAAAAGGGATTATATACGCGCGTCAGTTTTATTTCAATCAAGGTTTCGTGCATTGGGACACTTTCAAATTCCTTAATTTAGATATTTCCATGAAAAAAAGCTGTGTTTATAGAATATACAGTCGTCTGTTGCTAAGATGAAGGATGCATCTTTGCAGCATGCACGCAATATAATTTAGAAACGTTTAAAACTGCTGTTTACATTGTTAATAATTGTTTTTCAAAGTAAATACACAATTCATGTCGATCATAAATGTGAAATCACAATCTGCAGATATAAAATCGTGCTGCCATTCATGTTAAACAAAGTATATTTATAAAAATACACTTATGCCAGAGAGTTTCGATTCGGGCGGCCGTAGCCAGCTGATATGATCAGAATATATATTAAAATTTCATATTTCGACTAGCACGTCCCACATATAGACATTTAAAAAAAAAACGGACAGAAAACGTAGATATCTTGGTTGTGGATTTGCCCATATTTTTCAAAAGATTGATTTATCGTTCGCGATTGCATGCTTCTAACGCTTATATGACAAACATATCCTTTGAAAAAAAATGGACAAATTTCCCTTTTTTTTTTGTAAAAAGATATGATCTTAATGAGAGGCTCTTGTAAGACAACATATATATACGACAGCACTCAATTTCCTGAATTTGAAAAGTGTCGAGTATTATACGCATATATAGAAAATTAATCTTCGTCGAAATGACAATGAGATTGGTATACTTTCCAAGTATACCCACGCATTTGGCTATACGCGACATATACAGTATATAGTGACATTGTGAGTCTGAATTAACGTCCCAATTATAATGCAAACATAATCAAAACTCGATGGCAAGTTGCTCAGTTACCAACAACATCGAATAACGGGGAATGCCAAATTATGGGATGAAATTAATCTTTACGATGATCACATTTGCTGAGATAAAAGTCTGACTCGATCCACACAGAAACCTCGCTATTTTTTATGCAATTACAAAAATATACACTCCATGCATATGCATTCGTATAAACCTGGAAACGTCGTTGCTCAAAAGCCGGCAAGCTTAACCGGGGTTAACGCAAATCTTCACATCAAATAATCTAATAACTCCATGTTTATCAAAGCTTTAAATATCGTTGTGAGATTCCGGTCAAACCATTCGATGCAGAATAAGATTTAATCAATTGTTTGTGTCGAAAACGTTCCTATAGATACTGTCAGCCCCATGCAATGTTTAAATATATATCACTCACGCACTTATCTTCTATCTTAAAAACCTGCTTGTACATATGATTATTATTGACTATATTTCCATGGCAATTGAATTGGCAATATTTGGTAAACCGCAGGAATGATTAAATATATCTATGTATAGAGTAGCTATATTCATGGAACCATGAATGCACTATTTATGAGTTGGACAAACTATAAGGAGCAAGGTTGTGTATGTACATGCAGCAAGCTTCATTGAAAATGATTTTCATGAACAAGACAGGACATGAAACCTTTTTGCCGAGGATTTTTCAAGCAGAACTAATGGATGAAAACCTTTTAAAGTGAACTTCCCTGTTAGCTTTAGCCTTAGGTAATTTTCTCAGTGGGCTATTTACCAAGTGTGTTCGATCCGCACGTATAAAGCGCCATTAATTAATAAGGTTTATATATATATTCTACTCTTTTGACAAGAATTTCAAACGGGTAGAATTAAGAGAAACGACGGGTTTAGAAGCAGCAAATCTCATCTTTTACCAAGCCAAAAACTGAAAAGTTATATACCTCTATCTTTTCTGAGCAATCAACCCTAGCCTTGTTATATAATAGCAAATTAGAACTGATTTATTGATGTTTTAGGGTCCCTTTGACGCGTGTCTAGATACGAATTTGCTGGAAAACACAGGGGGATTTCGACTATCAACATGGGTGGTTTAATTGTTGAGTAAACACAATTGGTATTTTTGCCAATGGTGGCGTGTTTTCTCATGCAGCCAAAACCACATTAACACAGTAGTGTGGTTTGGTAAATATTGATACAATTGCCATGGAAATAATTACTCTCGAGTTTTCAGACTATAGTACTTAGACAAGTGAAATTAATACGCTAGCTTAATACTGACTGAATTATATTAACAGTCTTAAATGTCGGTTGCACACGCAATAAATTCCCCCCGAGCATCGGTGAAGACTTGTACAGTCAGTAAAGATTGTGTAAAATAAACAGGGAAAATATTGATCACAAAGCATTGTGCATAAATGCAGAATAATACAGAATACCTTAAATTGTTTTTCAGTTCGATAGATTCATTTTGAAGATTACTTTTTATATGTCGAAGTTCATAGAATTTTGCAAGGTTTAAGATAGCATAACCAGCCGACATCGACGCAAAACTGTGTTGAAGTAAATTGCTTATCCTTAAAGTTATCGAGTGTCCAATATATATGTTTTGTCTTTATTGTTACGAAAACATACAAAAATTTCAAGCACGTAACGTAATGAATATAGCTTTTATCGTCCACTCTGAGTCCTAAATTTATCATCAAGTTTAGACGGCCTGGATTAAACGTGGAATTTGGATTTAGTAAGGAGGCAATGGATAAAAAAGCTCGCAAATTTCGACCAGCTTGTTTAAAAATATGACGTTTGCAATAACATTGAATTGTGTGTTTTAACAATCGCATGGGTTTTTTTCTGCGAAGGTATACATTAACCCCGCGCGATGGTTGAGCAAATATTGATTTAGTTTTGACGTTGTTGTAAAGAATTGTCATGATTACCTGGGAAATATTTTAACCGCGGTCAGTAGCAAATAGTAAAATGCCATTGCTCTTTAAAGCTTGTCTGTCAATGTGCAGTAAACATTGGTGATAATTGAATAAAAACAAATTACAAGACAATAGCTGGAACATTGGTAATTGTTCGTGCATGCATGTATGCAAATTGCAAGAACTGCATACACGCGATATATATTTTGACAGCTTGATTTACTTCGAAATTGTGGATCTTTCGATGTAGAAAATCTCGAGTAATTTCGACCAGAGTGTGCTTGGTGTTATATATACAAAGTATATCCAGCGAACATCAGCTCTTTTGATAGACGTGAGATCATTTCTAAGCATAGCATCGCCTGTGCATGAATTGTGTTGAAAGTTAGCATTGAATGACAAGTTAAAATATTATTTCTACCCAGTTAAATTTTGCAAACGATCATTTCTTAATTAAAACCCATGTCTGGTCGGGTGTCAATATTTTATTTGCTCAAAAAAGGCGAACATATTTCGAAAATCCAAATATAGTCGCTTGCATTGAATTTTCATTAAAATGATGAACCAATATTTACTAGATCGTATCTGCTTGAACCACTGTATACCAGAATGCATCGCATTTCCCCGCCAAAATAGGGATGAGTTTACAATCATGGATTGTCGACAGGCCGGGTGTTGCCGCAGTGTGGCAAAAAAAATTGAAAAATTTAAAGTTGCCATATTTATCATGAAATAAATCCTGGTTAGAGTTGAGTTGACGAACATTAATTCAAGCTATGAAATCTTTCTCTTCGACATTCGACAAGATATACTGTAGGCGTAGAAAGACTTCTGCTTTGTGTAACATAATATTTGAAATTGACTCTGACATCAATGTTTAATTCTTTCTTTCTCGAAGTAGGTGTTTAGTAAAATATGCAAAAAATACATTTGAATACTTCAAGTCTATTAATGCAAACGTTAATTTACATCGACGAACCCACGCGAAGCTATTTGTGCTTATTACAAAGGTTGACTTGTTGATTTTCAATTTCCTGTCAATTTTATAAACTCAAAGAGTGCATACAAAAACACCATCTGCCATTCGTCACGTTTCGGACATCTTTGTCCGTGCGAAGCTTTCGCACTGCTCCGAAGCACATCGAAGAGATTTGTGTTTTAACGAAAAATATTCTGGAGTTTTACCACGCATATCGTTTCTTTTTGCCATATGGTGAGCTTGTGTGGGTACCACTCTCAAGCAGCGGATGTTTTGGGGCCTTGGCGCGCTTCAAGGTGTTAAATGAAGGCGTTCCTGCTCGCCAAAGGCATTCCTTTGAGGAGCGGAAAAACGGACATCATAATTAGGTTTCCATGTTCCTTAAATAAAATTCTATTGCATCGCATCTCTTCGACCGATTGACCAAAATTGGCAAGAATATGTCGCTGTATGCAGTTCAACCATTGCCAGACCTTTGTTACTTTATTTTCTTGTATTTTCAAACATTTTTATAAGTTAAACTATATATCATTACATTTCCATAACTTTTTTATACTGAGAAACAGCTATAGCCCAGATGCCTTCTTGAAACACCGTTCAAATGACGGCTCGAAGACTGGTTTCAATTAAAAAAAGAATTTCACATCGTCTATGTTAGTTATTATACAAGATTTTTATGAAAATCTTCGAACAACTATCAACTACTGATTTTGTACTATATTACATTTTCATTATTGTATAAAAAGCGTTGCGTCGTGTGTTGCATTATTAGCGGAAAAACGGACACCATACTATAGGTTTCTATGTTCCTTAAATAAAATTCTATTGCATCGCATCTCTTTGACCGATAAAAACTCAGTCACTAAACACTTTGGCCCTCTACAATCAGCGTCTAAAAGATCTTTGAAAGGACTTCATTTATTCTGTAGTCTTTTTAACCAGTGCTTTGCGGAACACGCAACTCGTAAAGTTCATCGGCATACTGGGTCATCTTTTCCACCCCCTCTGTGACTGGGTACCAATCCTCCGGGATATTTTCTCGGCCCCAGTACGCTCCGGCGATTGCGCCCGCCATACATGCAATGGTGTCAGTGTCGCCACCCAGAGACATGGCGTAGAACAGGACATCTTTTACACAGGCATCAGATTTGTACAGAAAAGAAAATATCGCAGCTGGAACTGCCTCGATGGCCTTTATGCCAGTGCCCAAGGTATTAATGACTTGTCGAGTGCTTGGGTTGCCTTTGGATCCCACTAACATTTCTTTGATATTTCGAAACTGATCTACATACGACTTGGGGCTTATGTATATGTCATATCTCCGTTGTTCCTCGTCGGGTGTTCGACCTTCATCGTTCGATCTGATAATATAACATCAGATTATATTCATAGAAACGCGAAAGCGATCTAGACACAATAGCTTACCGACTGTTTCCGAGTGTGAAACAATACAAAAGCCTCCGAGAAAAAGCATCGCAAATGTTGGAACTGCGAAGGGAAGATTTAACGTATTTTAATGGTTCTATTTGAAATGGTTTTAAAAGGCACTGGATCTATACAATCGCCGAAGATCGCTAAAAACAGTGAATCAAAAACACCTTTATTTTTTAAATTGGAATTTATTTTCTAAAAGCAATAAAGGTAAGGGTAACCTGGGGTGGGTATGTGGTATGACGTAGGATTCGTGACCTGAAGGAAGGGGGGGGGGTTTGGGGTAGTGGAGAGAATAATTCTTTCTCTCAACATATCGTATGTCTAAGTTTCGTGGGGAGAGGGAGTTGTTTGCTTACTTTTCTGCTGGTTCATTCAACTCGACATTTTCCACCTCGACATTCTCCACCTCGACACTCTCCACGTCGACCCTCTCCAACTCCTCAGCAGCAGCGATCATTTTGTCGATGTATCCTTCAACATCAAGAGTTCCTGGCGGTGTTTGCAATGATTCGTAAACCGCCATTGCTTGAAGAACCGCACCGTTAATGCCGTGCGCATGCGCGTGCGTTACCAGAGCATTTTGGGCGGAATTCTAGAAATGATTTGAGCGAGAATATGTTCTGAAAATTTGGCAGACATCAAGACGTTAATTCCTGGAATAACTAAAGAACACCCCTCCATGAATAAGGTATGATTGATATGAAATGTTAAAGGAAAATTCACTAAAAAAGCTGACCACAAATAACTAGTTATTCTAGAGTATGAATTTGCCTGGATTTAAGCTAAACTTACTTTCTTAAGCTCCTCGAGGTTATCGTGGTTGAACAAAGCGATAGGAGCGACTCTCATTGCAGCTCCGTTGCCATACGAGCCACTTCCGTCAAATTGCTCTCGTGCTGGCAGGGTGACATCCTTGAACGTTTCATCTCGTAATCTGCGAAAAACACTTCTCACTCCACCTCCGTAACCACGATATGGCTCACGATAAAACGTCTCGGTGTATTCCCGAGCTAGTTTCTTGATGTTAAGCGTCTTTTCGGACAGCAAGGAGCGACACAAGGCCATCATCATGGCTGAATCATCAGTGAATTTGAAACGGGGTTTATCCATTTCCCGAAAGTTCAAAAGCTTTTCTTCAGAAAAAACTTCAAATGCCCACTCGGGTACGGGTGACATCCAATAGTAGCCTTCAAACTCTGCCCCCAACGCATCGCCAAACAGCGCCCCAAGGAGACAGCCGCTAAATTTGCTACGCAAAATCTTCACGCTTGAAACAGCCGCCATCTTGAATCAGGAAGTAAACAAACTTAAGAGCCAGCAATCTTAGGTAATTAATCACGACACGTCATGTAAAAAAAAATTTAAAAAATTGAAATGAAATAAAATAAAGCTATTGGCTGAAACGAGCTCTGCTTGCCGCTAAGACGATGTTGATTGGCTAACATCGAAGGACTCGTGCGCAGTCTCCAGGGTTAGAAATGGGATAAATTTTGATAAAATCGTAACTCTTTGTTACACTGATCTATATACATTTTCGAGATGTATATACCGCAGTATTAGCAACAAAAAATCTAAACCAAAAACCATTTTCCTCGGTCAAAAAAATTCCAAATGCTTTAAAACTTTTCCATCACTTGAACATCAATATTCTTTCTTTGATGAGTTGTCGAGGCCAATGCATAACGGGCTGTCATTCTTGGCGAACCCAACGAAAAATATTTCCTTCTGTCAGAATTTAGGTCGGGAATTACGGACAAAGGGATTTCAAAGTCAGCATTTGTAAACCTACGCCACAGGCTGCGATGCTGTATGTTCCATTGCTACGTAAAAGAAGCAAGAAACTGTTTAAAAAACATCCCTGTGGTCAAAAACGCGTCCAAAATCGCCCATATTTGTTTATGAAAGCCTATTTTAAACTCCATTCATTTTAGGCCTTATGTATTTGTGAATTTCGTGCATTTTTACCGACATTCTAGAACAGGCTAAATTCTGAATAATATCATGAAAAGTTTTGATCGATAAATACTTCATTTATACTAACTTGTTCCGCAGCACGTCTATGTCTTGAATGTCGACTACATCGAGCCAGAAAATATCAATTAAATTGACCGCACACAACTTTGTTCCCTGAAACAGAAATATTAAACAGATCAGGAAAAAGCCAAAAAGGGGGCCCAAGGTAGGCTACACATATTTTTAAAAAATTTTGAACAAATTCCTATACCTCATCACTCCAATCCATTCTCCACAATTTCATTCTCTGATCGACGGAAGTAGAAACAGCTGTCTCGCTGTCCAAGAGTTTCACACCTCAAAAATGCATACGATTTGATTTCTTGTGAACGAATTGATAATTTGCTGCGAATATTTTTGCATTGTCGGTCTGCGCAAGCTGGTGCTAGTGTCAAAAAAAGCTTACCAGTAACGGCAGACGTGTGCGCATCGGGAATTGAAACCATGTTCCAACATCGCAGTTCTACTTCTTCGTTTGATCCATGAATTTTGAAAGTAGTAAATACAACAGCGCCGTCATCACCGCCGCTGCACAGCACAAAACTCCCGTCGTCTCAAAAACAAAAAATGTTCAACTTAATGCAATACAACGAATCATGTGGCCACCATTTTGAGCTAAGACAGAGAAGATATTCTTTATCAGAACAAATAATAGTAGGATTACTCAGCTTCGTTGTGTACGAAGTAAAACAACTCTTACTTTTTCTTAGTAAGCTGATAGAATTCACCCCGGACTGATGGATTTTATAAGAACAAAATGGTCTTCTTATATGATCGTTTTTTGAACTAAGCATAATTCGGTCGTTCGAACACTTAACAGCACTTCCTGTTTGGAAATCATCGTCATCCAAGACAGGGCCATCATCTTCCATGTCTAACTTACAAAGCTGCTCATCTATTGCATCTAAATCATCAGTATTTTTGTACAAACGAGCACAATGCTCAACGTACATATGCGTGATATCCCAGAAGCTGATGTACCCAGCCGTGTCTGACGCGTAAACAACAACGTGAGTTTTCGCAGATTCGATGTGGTTAAAATGTCCTGTACGAAGTAAACATCTTTCGTTGCACTTTCCTCGACCGATGTTCGTGAAGGTTTTTAGTTTATAGTCAAACAAATAAAATCTGAAAGAAAATGAATGAAAATATTGTGTAAAGCAATGCTATAATATGTGACCCAAAAATCCCACCTAATATAACAATCCTATAGATCGGTCATAATCAATCAATAATAGCGATGAACTCGACCATAGTCGAATTAGTCGTTTTCCGGCGAACTCGACCATGGTCGAATTAGTCGTTTTCCGGCGAACTCGACCATGGTCGAGTTAGTCGTTTTCCGGCGAACTCGACCATGGTCGAATTAGTCGTTTTCCGGCGAACTCGACCATGGTCGAGTTAGTCGTTTTCCGGCGAACTCGACCATGGTCGAATTAGTCGTTTTCCGGCGAACTCGACCATGGTCGAATTAGTCGTTTTCCGGCTAAATCTACCATGGTCGAGTTAGTCGTTTTCCGGCGAACTCGACCATGGTCGAATTAGTCGTTTTCCGGCAAACTGGACCAGGGTCGAGTTAGTCGTTTTCCGGCTAAATCTACCATGGTCGAATTAGTTGTTTTCCGGCAAACTGGACCAGGGTCGAGTTAGTCGTTTTCCGGCAAACTCGACCATGGTCGAGTTAGTCGTTTTCGGGCAAACTCGACCATGGTCGAGTTAGTCGTTTTCCGGGGAACTTGACCATGGTCGAGTTAGTCGTTTTCCGGCGAACTCGACCATGGTCGAATTAGTCGTTTTCCGGCGAACTCGACCATGGTCGAATTAGTCGTTTTCCGGCTAAATCTACCATGGTCGAGTTAGTCGTTTTCCGGCGAACTCGACCATGGTCGAATTAGTCGTTTTCCGGCTAAATCTACCATGGTCGAGTTAGTCGTTTTCCGGCAAACTCGACCATGGTCGAGTTAGTCGTTTTCGGGCAAACTCGACCATGGTCGAGTTAGTCGTTTTCCGGGGAACTTGACCATGGTCGAATTAGTCGTTTTCCGGCGAACTCGACCATGGTCGAGTTAGTCGTTTTCCGGCAAACTCGACCATGGTCGAATTAGTCGTTTTCTGACGAACTCGACCATGATCGAATTAGTCGTTTTCCGGCGACCTCGACCATGGTCGAATTAGTCGTTTTCCGGCAACCTCGACCATGGTCGAGTTAGTCGTTTTCCGGCGAACTCGACCATGGTCGAATTAGTCGTTTTCCGGCGACCTCGACCATGGTCGAATTAGTCGTTTTCCGGCGACCTCGACCATGTCGAGTTAGCGTTTTCCGGCGAACTCGACCATGGTCGAATTAGTCGTTTTCCGGCGAACTCGACCATGGTCGAATTAGTCGTTTTCCGGCTAAATCTACCATGGTCGAGTTAGTCGTTTTCCGGCGACCTCGACCATGGTCGAGTTAGTCGTTTTCCGGCAAACTCGACCATGGTCGAATTGGTCGTTTTCCGGCGAACTCGACCATGGTCGAATTAGTCGTTTTCCGGCGACCTCGACCATGGTCGAGTTAGTCGTTTTCCGGCGAACTCGACCATGGTCGAATTAGTCGTTTTCCGGCGAAATCGACCATGGTCGAATTAGTCGTTTTCCGGCGAACTCGACCATGGTCGAATTAGTCGTTTTCCGGCAAACTCGACCATGGTCGAATTAGTTGTTTTCCGGCAAACTGGACCAGGGTCGAGTTAGTCGTTTTCCGGGGAACTTGACCATGGTCGAATTAGTCGTTTTCCGGCAAACTCGACCATGGTCGAATTAGTCGTTTTCCGGCAAACTCGACCATGGTCGAATTAGTCGTTTTCCGGCGACTCGACCATGGTCGAGTTAGTCGTTTTCCGGCGAACTCGACATGGTCGAATTAGTCGTTTTCCGGCAACTCGACCATGGTCGAGTTAGTCGTTTTCCGGCGAACTCGACCATGGTCGAGTTAGTCGTTTTCCGGCGAACTCGACCATGGTCGAATTAGTCGTTTTCCGACGAACTCGACCATGGTCGAATTAGTCGTTTTCCGGCGAACTCGACCATGGTCGAATTAGTCGTTTTCCGACGAACTCGACCATGGTCGAATTAGTCGTTTTCCGGCGAACTGGACCATAGATCAATCAATTAATCCTACCTAAGATATCCGTCCGAGCAAGCAGCAATTACTCCAACAGCATTCGGGCGGATATCCATTAAACTTCCACCTGGATAAGTTAGAATTTCAGCAAGTGAAAGTATACTGAGCGACATGATACGAACATCACACGAGAAATCCTCGACATCAACATCGTGGCGGAGTCGTTTCTTCTTTCGTGACCTACGTGAGAGAGTTCTCAGCTCTGCAAAAAGCGTACAACTAGAGTGCAAAGATGCCCCTTCTTTCGAAGAGCTGTCGCTTTTTTTGTCGCTCAGAATACTGTCCGCATTCAACGTCCAGCATTTTATGGAGGCTCTGCTACCACCAGAGAATATCAGGTGTTTAGGAGAAGGCGTTTCTTCAGAGTCTTGAGGATTTAGTTCAATATAAGCCAAGCAACGGACGCTTGAGATATGACCCTCGCAAGATGCAACCTTACGGAATCTTTGTCGATTGATTTCCTGGGGATTGTCTTAGTATATAGCTGTTAAGGGCGACAAGGGATTTTGGAAATATAGAAACATACGTATCACTTGTGAAAATGTATTTCATTCTGAAAACGTAAATAACCAAGGATACAGGACATGATGTTAATCGTGGTATCTTCACTACCAGTTACTAAAAGAGAGCTTAACTGAATTTCTAGAAAAAAAAATGCACTTGTTTGTTAGCCACAGAAAAGACAAGGACTAACAAATCTGTTTTTAAAAGTTCTCTGATGGCCCGGGCTCAAGGACCGAAAGCTTAGAATAAATAAACAAATTACATGGTGAAGATCGCAAAAATTTCAAGTCAGCTTCCTAAGTCAGCTTCCAAAACGAAACTTGAAAAGCCTTGAATGTGGAATATGTCTGAGTTCATTGCTGAGATGATTCTAGATCAGATTTTCACTCAAGGCGAAATTCCATAGCAACAAACCTATCCCTTGTTATTTCTGGCAAATGAAAGACGTATTAATACAGGCTCACCTTCGCTGGTTTTTTGTAGAGGTCTGATAAAATGAACACAGTTGGTTTCACGTCCATGAAAACTTTCCTAAAACACATAAATAATGTTAAATAATACAAGTAAATAATGATAGTAAAGCTTGCTTCTCGCTATGACCTGCGGCATCGACGGGACGGCTGAAAACAAGTGATGTCAGACACGTATGCGGTTACAGCGAGACGTACCTGAATAATGGATGAACGCTGTTGTTTCTGAATTGCAGAGAAGATATGCAAGTTTATCGAGGACTGTTTGAGATACGTGAATACCAGATCATGATTTGTCTAAATGAACAAGCAGATGTAAATCTTATAGTTATACGTGCTTCTTTAATTGTACGCAGCTCGTAAACATGGCTTGAATTGGATGAGAAAGGACCGTAGAATCCTAGTCAGTAGTAATCCTAAATGGAGCATGACCTCTGATCTGAAAACGTTTCCAAATCAGATATTAAACTGTAAACGTTACATCATTTCTAAAACAGACCTGAAGCGAGTAAATGTTGGAGTAGATATATTGCGTAAGTTTATACCGTGGTAGAGGAAATATCCCAGTTGCGATGACCGCCACCACAAGGAATACGAAACAAGACCTCATTTCGAGTCATGCTCCAGATAATAAAATCCACCTGGATCAAAGAAAGCACGTTTTATCAATCAAGACTGCTACCAATCGTATAAGTCATAGAATTTATCAGTGATAAACTCAAATATCGACAGCGTAAACCGAGACTAAGACAGCTTACCGTGTGAAATCCATAGACCAACACTTCACCCTCGGGCGTGAAATTAACCCTATCAATCCATTCCATCCCCTTGTAAACCTACGTCAAAAAAGCACCGATATGATCGTGGCAATTCAGGATAAATATAGACAGTTTAGGTAAAGGTAAAATCCGTCTTTGGAAAAAAATAGTAAACAAAAATTACGTTCTCCATCCAGTTTACATTTTGCGATCAGTGCGTATATTGCATAAATTAAATGAATACTATATTCTCAAACCTTTCTCTTGTCGAGTAGTTCCAGTTCTCCCTCAGACAATCTATACTGTCTTATACAGCCATCTCTCCCGGTGGTATAAATGTACCCAGAATTCCTGCATATCGATGTCACACCATTCCGACCGTGGATACCAATCAAGGACTGTTTTGGATCCGTTGCCTGAACGAAAAACAATACAAATAAAAGATCTTGCAACCTCATAAGTTCAGAACTGTTCTTTAGCCCAGGTGACATATCTGTCTAACTTTATCAGGTTTAGATTTGAAATCCCCTACTTTGCTTGAACAACCAATACGACCACTTGCTTATAAATATATTGATCGTTTCTAGATCCACGGAATCTATCAACGTTTTAACACTCACCTCGTTTTCATTCGTCGCTTTAAAAACATGCAACGACCCTCGTCGATCACCACAGAGAAGAAACGTCGAGCAGAGGGAATCTCCGTCGACCAAAAACACAGAGTTTGGCCATCTCTGACGACAATACGGTAAACGGAATCTTGCCTTCACTTCGCAGTGAAATTCTTTACTCTTCCCTCGACCCTCGACTGACCACCAAATAACCAAACCTTCTGGTCCGCACGAGAACAGATGAAAATTACCCTCGCCTCGTTCGTCTTTGATCCAGTGAAGACTTAGAACTTTGTCAGTGTAGGGTTTTCTCTCGAGGGCACACCACGAAAGTTCTGGGTGTAGAAAAGAGTAAAGAAATATTCAACGTGATGTCCAACGACGTTATGAGCGATTTTCTTCCTTTTAAAAGATCTCGAAAACGTTCATTCAGAATCTTCACAAAACTGATCTTTTTCGATTTCTTCAGAATTTCCATAAAACTGATCTTTTTCGATTTCTTTCAAAGAATTAAAAAATGTACCCCATGTGCCTAACTAAAATCGGTCTCGATACATTATGTGCATGTGTCGATATAGAGAGAGGAGGAAGTTTAACCAATATTAAACGCTGCCTACCAGTTAAAGAAATAAGTTTGATACTGCCATTGAGGTTGCCAAGAGCTACGATCGTTCGACAATCAGACAGCGCCATGATGCTGTAAGACGCGTACGCTGGCTCATGATGAATGAGGCTCCATATTCCCGGAGATTGTAAAGTACCACCGTGTTTCCACGTGAAGTTGTAAAGGTTCCTAAAAAAATGAAAACAGTGGGTAGTATGTTTATGCACGGTTGCAGGTAGGATCAATTAGGATCAAGAGGAGATCAGCTAGGATCGATCAGGATCAAGAAAGGATTAGGATCCCTTCTTCAAGTCAATATATTACCAATTGTAAATACACTAACCCTTGATCTGTCATGATTAGGACACTGGCATCTTGAAGTAAGCCGATCAATCGAGGAGTTTCCTCTTTCGTTTGAGAGGTGGTCATCTCTTGTTGCTGTGGGATGCTCGAAACGAAATGATGTTCTTTCCTCGTATTTTCCACGTCATTCTCAAGCATCCAAAGCCTAATGGCGCCATCTCCACCACCCGTTGCAATCGTTTGTTCGTCCGTTGTACAAGCCAAAGACCAAATACTTTTCCCTGTCATAGGAAGAGGTAGGTAGGTAGGAAGACTCACTATTGAATGATATTCCCTTTGGTAGCGAAATACAGTCCAAGTGGGGCATGCTAAGGTAGGCTAAAGTAGGCTAAAGTAGGTAAAGGTAGGCTAAAGTAGGTTAAGGTTGGCTAACGTAGGAGAAAATTAGGCACTGTAGGAGATTTAAAGGATTTACATTAAAACACGACATTACCGATATGCCCTTTCCACGAGCGAATTATTTTTCCATCAGAATTCCACAACAAAATACATTGAGTCTTCTCCAATGCTAACAATATGGTTCTTCAAGATGAGACAGTCCCAGACCCTCGCTTTGTGGCCATAAAGAGTTAACAATGGCTTGGCCGATACCTGAATATTGCGCGTGTATAAAGACATTGGTCAGTAGGCGAAGTTCCCTCTAATTTACCTGCTTGAAACTAAGGCAAAATAAGAAAGATTGAGACAGGAAATTTTTTCTGTAGCCACAGGGGAATCGGAAGGGATGGGGACCACCGCGTCTCACTTGTGCATTCGAGGGGTGCACCCATTCATTTCGGACCGGCCACGCCCCTGCAGCGTCTTACAAATGTGTTCTAAACAATCTTTCTTGATCGAGCAGGGTTTTGAAGATCATCATTAGACTGTAACTTACTGTAACATCTGAATAATCAGGTGCGAAGACAGCCCGCCAAACTTGTATGCTTCTGTCATCTGACACCGAACACAGCAATCCACGATCCTCGCTGTACCTCACCGAGAATATCACGCCATCGTGGCCTGTCAGTCGCTTTTTAACAAGCACCTTGCCATCGCAAGAACATTGCGACTTATCCGTAACTTTCCATAGTAAAACTTCGTTAAAAACTGTTCCACACGCCAACCACATCTGCTTCAACGTTCGACCGATGAATCTCGCACAATATCTGCACGCGGTTGATGGCCATTATGGAAAAAAATCTCATGTTTTATGGTCAAACTCCATGAAAATTTGAAGACATTTGGACAATGACTGTAGGCATAATTACAGACGTCAGTTTTCTATATCCAAGAGTATATTCGCACTGAATTAATTCAAAAGGATACAAAATACATTGTTCCTCGCATTGAGATATCAACCACTTTTTGGCTTCGTTAAAATCATATATCCAGACAGCATTATGACCTGTAACTACAGCAATGCGATTGGATTCCTCAGTCGTTGTCTCCTGCAGTAAGCAAACATCCCAAATCCAGTCATTAAATGTCTCTTTGTGAATTGTTTCGACTTTGCTAAAACACAACAAAGCATCAGAAATGTTCTAGGACAGATTTAAGATTTGTAAAAATATTGAACCTGGTTGAGCCACTATTTCGCCTGTCCAGAACCCTCACAATCCGTCCTCCGCAAATGACAATCCTGGTTCCGAGTGTGTCTGAATGATAGACTGTAAAAATATGTGATTAAACTAGCAGTGACGGAGAATTTAATTTTTCATTACGTATATAGGCTTATGAAATTTGGATATAGAAGGGCTGGTATGAATAGGTCAATGTATAGAATCATTATAGTTTGATGATGGTGGTTTAAACCATCATAGAGATTAAATTAGAGATTAAGGGTGTGGTTTAATTGGAGAGAAAAGAAGAATGAGATTCCTAATACATGGATATAAATGACATACAATAAATAGGAGTCAATTTGTGTTCTACTTGGAGGTACATGGACATGGTGTGTTCTAATTAGAGAAAAGATTGGTCTACTCAAATTAGGTAATAATAAATTGGTAGTAATAAATAATCATGATGTGTTATAATTAGAGGTCATTTGGGTGTGTTCAAATTACAGGTTTAGTAATTGTCTAATTACTGTCATTGGTCTAATTAAGGGGAAGAAGCATTGTCTAATGAAAAACATCAAACTAGACACAAAATGGACTTCTTACTAGTAAAATTGATATGTCAAAGGACAAAGATGTAGTAATCTTCATAGTTCATTTAAGCTTGATCTTATCAAAATTTATCTTTATATCCACATCTGATCAAATGTTCAAATATTTATCAAAAATATGATGGGACTTACAGTTCGTGCTTACGTTTTATTGAATGTATCCTTTGGCTTTCAAATATTCTCTCTTTTGTAACCAGTTCTCCAATGGTAGCATCATATATTTTGAGATAAGGTCCTTCACCTAAACAGTAGTTATGCAGGTATTTGAGCTGGTAATTTCATTGTGTTGAGGTTTTAAAATGCATCTTAAATCGTGTTTAGCTGTAATAAGCTTTGTCAATTCTGATAACCCAGTTGCTAAACCATTTATATTCTATGACATGCTATTTATATTCTATTACACGCTATATATGTAGTGTGTTCTAAGTAAAATTTTAGAATTGCAAACACGTGCTTCCAACGAAATGGGATTCAGTCGAAAAAAATGGCCTATAAAAAGGCTTTCACCAGAATTCAGGAATGTTAGCTTGAATAGTGGTGCTTTTAGGGGGTCGAAATTCATGGAACATTATGATGTGACGGTGTGACCTTCAGCTAAACAGGGAGCGAGGCGATTTTCGAAGAAATGCATAATGACCTTTGACCGTCAAATGTAACAATTCCCAGTGTTTACAGACGAAATCGAAACACGTACCGACAAAAAGGTTCCCTTTTTCGTCAAATTCCAGAGCGGTTACTGGTGCAATTAGTTCACGATCCACTACGGTAAAGCTCGCGTCTGAATTCATTGTAATGCCAGCGAGAATTGAGCTGGAATTGACATTTTGAGCTGTCGATCGTCTGTTAAACAATTCGAATCGAATCGTTCCTCCAGATTCCAGCAGAGTCAGCATGGAAACATAGGAACCTTGCGTAGGGTATAAAGTGCCGCTATAATACTTTCCCCGCGGGATAAAATTGACCTGAAAATGATATCATTTTGAGCAAAAATGTACAAAATACAGCGAAATCATCTTTAGACTTTTTAATATATATTTCTCAGTCATTTTAGGAATTTTAAACTCATATTTTTGACAAGACATACACCGGAACTTTGATGGCTTCATACGACATTTTGGTGCTTTGCCCTACGGTAAATGTCCTTTGTATACAAACACAATTTGTTGAAGCAACTTTCGGTTTTGTTTGGGAATTCTTTGAAAATTGTTTACATTTTCGACGCTAAATTTGGAAAATCTGCTTTGTGGATGAATCGACAGCTCTTCAAAGCCCGGATTTTGCCTGAGGAACTTTGGATACATAAAACGTCCTCAACGTGATGTGTAAAATTGCTGATTAATGGTGCATGAACAGCACTCGGACATCGTCAAACGCTAGTTTTTTTTCAGCATAACTAGTCAATTTGAGGATTTATTAAGCCCATATTTACAGAGGGCTTGTGTTAATATTTCAAACTGTATATTTCTATCGGCAATCGCGCGTTTTTCCATGGCAAACAAGGTCGATGCAAAGGTTGTGTTACTTGGCAAAGAATACAGTGGTAAAACTTGTCTCGTTGAGAGATACCTTCATGACAGATTTAATAAGGATATTCCTTATCAAAATGTAGGTATATCGTTTGGATCAGACGCGCCTGAGGTTTAATCTTTAGTGACTTTTTTGTATATGATGTAAGATGAAATGGCAAGTGCCCTTATTATATGTATAATAAAAAATTAATAAGGATATTGATTCCCCAAATTAGCTCAATAACTACCATTATGATCATTAAGATTTGTGGCCAATCAACTACTCATTCTGCCATAATATTCACCTCAACTTTACTAGTGTGAAATGGCTCTGAATGTACCTAATATATACTGTACTATATTCTGTACTATATTCTGTCTATAATGCCAGATGATTTTATATGCCTTTTGTATAACCAATGAACTGCTATTTAAAAGGTAGTGTAATCAGAATTTTTAATTAATTTAATCAATCCATTAAATTAAAATGTACCTGAAGGACCTCTTATACCGCACCTTTCCACGCTTGTATCAATATTTCTCTTAACACACATCAATCCGTCTTATTCTGCCATCATTTCATATTATTTTCATAGACGATAGGTGCAGCTTTTGGGGCAAAAAGAGAAGTAATCAACGACCAAACACTCATATTAGGAATTTGGGTAAATTAATATCTAATAACAGCTCTTGGGTTTTCACATGGAACAGTCTTAAGATAACGCCAAGTTGGGGTTACTTTAATTTCAGTACTCAGCTTTTTTCAGAGAGGGAAAGATGACATGGTAGGTTAAGATAAAGCCCATACACAGGGTGGCATAGATGGGGTCCAGGGGTTACAAGTTATTTAAAATGGACTTTTAAAAACAGGCAGTAATTTAAATTATAAAGGATACAGCAGGATCAGAACGGTATGAAGCGATGAGCCGGATTTACTATAGAGGAGCCATGGCTGCAATAATTTGTTACGGTAAATATTTCAAGTACAAGTATAGTGGATTGTATTCATGTATTTGCTAAATCGATTCTATCTTTACTCTCAAATCAATTTCCCTACAGATCTTACGGATGGAAGTAGCTTCAGTAAAGTGAAGTTCTGGGTTAACGAACTGCACACACATGAGGAGGTTCGAAACATGACATTTGCTGGTACAAAATATATCCAGTGAATTACTGAAGAGATTATACAATAAACTAGATGTTGAATCTTTTTCAGAACTGTGAAATATTTTTATGTGGAACAAAATTAGATTTAGTTAAAAAAGACAAAAAGGCGAGGCAGGTTGATTATCATACCACAACAGATTATGCAGATGGTAGGTGATTTATTTTGAAGATTTAAACCAAACACTAGCACGAAAACATTGTTTAAGAAAAGCATACTGTAGACCAAAGTTGTAACAATTTATTCATCTTTCTTAGAAATCCACGCGAAAGTTTTCGAAACTTCTAGTTTAAACGGTGAAAATGTTGGTGAGTTTTATTAACCATGGTTTTAGATACCATAAGTTTCCAAAATCCCATGGCAATAACTTCTAAAAAAGTCAATTATTTTTATTTATTTCCTTCCTAGCCGAACTATTTTATGCTGTCGCGAAGGCGTGTTTGGAAAAACCAGTCGAAAACAAACCGAAAGGTTGAAAGCATTCTGCAAATCATTAAACTCGCATTCATATGTATTAAACTTGGATTTCTGAGAATAGATGTCGATTGTATTATATTTATTTTTAGAAACTCCCAAGCTTACTTTGCAAGAAGAAAAGAAACATAAAGTATGCCCTTGTCGTTGATGGCCTTTGGCCTTGATTTGGGATTGATTACTTGGAACTATTTCCTGGTTGAAAATTAAACTATTGCCGTATATTGGACAAGTTAGAAATGCGATAGATAGGTCTTTCATGCGATAGCTGTTTAAAGCAGTCTAAATTCAGCAGTTAATGTAACTAGAAGCTACTTTCGTTTAAATCAAGCATATAAATTTTGTATTTAAACATATTAGTTCGCCGTTTACTTTCTATTAATTGCTGTTAGCGCTTAGACAAAGCTGTTGTTGATATAGATATTTGCCGGAAATTCAAAACATATCAAGAAAATCATGTAAACCCAATGAGTTTTGAGTTATTCGTAAAAAAGCGCTCTTGAATTTACAAATCATTCTAAGGGTGTTCAAGAGGTGTTTAAAGGGGCTTTATATTGAGTTGCGAACGTTGTTTAATTTGAAATGGCGAGTCATTTTTCTTTCATTTTATAATCTTTCTACACAAATGCAGTTTGCAGCCGTATTATTCTTTGTCCATGGGTTACCACAGTAATTCAAAGTTTTCAAACAAGTAAATGGGACATGTTAAAATGATTGATTCGAAAATGTATGATTTATAAATCGATGTAAATTTATTTAAACTAACTAATATTTTTTGGAATGAAAAAGATTTGTTAACAATTGTTGTCGCTTTTAGTTTTACCAAACGAGTTCGCACTGTTTAATGCTAGCAAATTTTCCGTTGTAATTTGTCTAGAAACAAGACGCCTGTTCTGGCGTTAACTCCGGCGCACGTGCCAGTCTTTAATATAGAGCTTCTGAACATAAACAATACATTATAATAACTTGTAGGTACACCACGTAAGTATTAAATACTGCAAAGCTTTCGGTCCGTTAACCCGGACCTTCATCAGTGCAATTACTTGAATACACGTTTGCGCGTCACTTAAATATCATGTTAGTCGTGATTAGTTTGCTCTTAATAGTACGTGGCGTGCTCTTTTCGGTGTCTCTTAGTCAAATACTTGTCTAGGGCGCGCGCATTGATTAGAACTTAATTAAATGAAACGGTTTAATTAGAGCAAACTAATCACGACTAACATGATATTTAAGTGACGCGCAAACGTGTATTCAAGTAATTGCACTGATGAAGGTCCGGGTTAACGGACCGAAAGCTTTGCAGTATTTAATACTTACGTGGTGTACCTACAAGTTATTATAATTACTAAAGTCGCCATGCAATCATACAAGAAAATTATAAACAATACAGTTCATATTCGCATTTAGATGCCTTGCGAACCTAAATGTTCGATCGCGAAATTCAGAAGCACATCGTACTTTAAAAAGTATAGAAGTTAAATTATCATTACAACCCGAAAGAATAGATTTAGGTAAGATAAAAAAAAGAACCTGTGAATCATTAGGTCTCTTTTGGTCTAGTGATGAAGGCAATGGTCTCGCAACATTGAAGTCGGTATTTCGAATCCTCGGAAGAATGATTTTCATTATTCACCCAAAAAGAGGATTGAGATAAACGTAGCCTTGAACGTCAAGCGCTGGTGGTCTAGTGGTGAAGACAACGTTCTCGCAATCTAGATGACCATGGTTCGAAACGTTATCTGGGCCTTTTTTTATTATGCTAATTGCAACTTACAGACATGCGTCGTGCATGTAAGTGTACTGTCTTTAATTCTCTACGCACATGATGTATGCACGTGGCCATTCGTGCACTGTGTGGACTATTGTATGATGTCAAGAAAATTTTAAATGTCCTTAATTCACTTCATTTGTTGAAAAATTGACCAGTTTTAGGTTGCAGTAAATGCAGTGAGTGAAAACGGACGCTTAACGTTTATGGAACGTACTTAAACGACATTGCAAAGCGAGAAAAAGTGAAATTAAGTATTTATAAACCCCGCGAAGTCGCAGTAAACGAGTAATAATCCCACAATAACCACATTTAGCAATGTCGTATATACTAAGCAGACAACTCATACCCCACAGGCGCACACCGAGTATCGGTACCTACTCTTTTGGCAGAATTCTGTTGAGGAACTTTTGTTCTGGCATGTGTTTAGAGGATATTGATAACTCCAATCCTATTACAACGGTTTTTCATTGTGAACTTCGTGAAAAGGATAAAGTCAATTAAATAACCATAGCATTTCAGCAAAAGATCTTGTAGTCTAGTGGTCAAGATGTTGGTCTCATATGTCCACTGTCGAAGGTACGGATCTCGTTTTAGATGGAAATTTTAGTTATTAATATTACATAGTAAGGTTATGGAGAATAAGTTGGTGTAGGTTTCCAACAATCACCAGTTAGCCTTGTGGTAAAGTCGTGGACTGTCAAGTACAAGATCTGGGTACCAAGAACGGTATGGTATGTTTCTCATGGGGGTGGAAAGAAAAATAAAAAGAAAATAAAAAAAAATGGTAGGAATGTTGCTCAGGGTAGGTTTGTACTCGAGTAATCTTTGCGAATCAAAGTTAATCTTTAGGGAAATCAGGGGATAGATAGGGTGAATGAGAGGTATATGAGTACAAAAAGACTTAGTAATAATTGGGCGGCCTCGGCTCCCGGGGCAGGGGGAGGGTATAGGTGAGAAAACAGCATATAAAATGTTAAAGTCTTTTTGTACTCATTTAAACCTCTTTACCCCTATTTATCCTCCTATTTACTCCTATCTATCCCTACTTTTTCCTATCCTCACATACCCCTAACTATCCCCTAACACGATTAAATGTTTGAAGAAAGCTTGCATTGAAAGTCAGGAAAGCCGGGGGAAAGAGAACCCCCCTCAGTCTACTCCTCGCCCAAGGCGAGGGCATATTCGCCCTCTCGCACTACTCCTCTCACACTCGCAAATTCTCACTTTATTACCTTGTTGTTCTTTTTCGGTTTAACCAGGGCTTGAACCGTCGGCTGTATACTTCGCAGATCACCGTCTTCACCACAACACCACCAGTTCTTGTGGTGAAAGCCTATAGTTTTTTATTTTACTTAATCCTTGTTTGGATGGATCTTTGACGAAACTTAATACCTTTTGGTAGGATCTCGAATGAAAGAACAATTTAAATGAGTTCACTTTAATTAATTTTCATGATTTATTTTCTCAAATTTCACACACTGTATCTTTACTATCTTATTCGTAGCTTGTAATTTAATATTAACCATTTGTGCTGTCGCTAAACTTATCACATACAGGTATGCCGCGCCTTAAAGCACCATCTTTCCATAAGTTGGTTATATGCGACCCAAGTGAAGCTAATGGTTACGGTGCGATTGTTTTGTATTTTTAATGAAGTGAAGTCAAAGTAAAGTACAAGAATTAACAATGTATTTCAATATAGGGCTAAAAGAAAGCCGTAAAAACCCGTGTGAATGTGAATTGGTTGTGAAAAATTTATACGTATGATTGTTGGGTATAATGCATTATCATTAGGATAATAATTGTGTTTATTTTCCTTAGCCTTGTTCCGTCCTTGACCGTGCTGGTATTTCTGAAACTCGTCTGATTTATCCATCTAAATGCGAGTTTAAGACGAGTTTCTCTTGCAGACGGGATTCCCGTCCAACTTACCCGTCTCTTAATTTAGCGGACGGGAAAGTTAGACCGGAAAATTCGGACGAGAAACCCGTGTGTGATTCACACGAGTCCCCCGCCTTCGATGAGTTTCCCGTCTCTAATATGAATCCGGCTAAAAGTATAGTCATCAGGCAACAAGCATTACATCTGAAATGGCATCTGAAATCGCAAATATCCAGTTAAATAGACATTGATTGTTTATTTCAAGACTTTGTTGTATAAATAGTCGAAACACTAGCTTGTGTTGCTAGCAGGTTTGTCGAATATAAAATACGCTAATCTAATATTTGAACCTTTGTACAGAAGAGATCAACGTCTTAACAACTGCTTGACGACCACATCGTTTGTCGATAAGCTATTGTTCTCTACTTGACTTAATCGTTTCTTCGAAGGACTTTTAAATGAATAATTATGAATTGTTGCCGTAATATTGTAGAACCGCCGTTTGTTTGTTTGTTAACTGCGGAAATTACAGTTTTGAAATGAACATCTTTTTTCTTAGCGTATTCGACGAATGCATGCTTGTTGCCTCATGATTATACGTGTTATACACATTGAAATACATTTTTAATTCTTGTACTTTTTTCTTTTAAACCTATTTTAAAATGCATGGTTAAATTTTGTACTTTACTTTGACTTCACTTCATTAAAAATACGAAAGAATCGCACCGTAACCATTAGCTTCACTTGCGCCGCATATAACTAATTATGGAAAGATAGTGCACTATGGCACAGGCATGCTTTAAGTTGTGTGCGCTTTGGACGAGAAAATTAATCATGAACATTAAAATGAACTTATTGAAATTGTTATTTTATTTGAGATCCTACCAAAAAAGTAGTAAGTAATATAAAAAAGTGTAGCCTTTCACCGCAGGTTGTGGTTTTCTGGTTAAAGCAGTGCTCTCCGAGTTTAAAGGCGGAAAACGTTTCGAAAAGGGTTAGGTCAAATAAAGAACAATAGACTTTCGACAAATGACGCGGTGGTCTAGTGGTTAAGACCGTGATCTCTCAATCCCGGGACAAGGGTTCATATCCTTGCAATGCAAAAAAACTAGCCTTGAAAATATCGGTATGATTTGTAAGCTTGAAAAAGTTAAGACTCTCAGCTTTCAGGAAGGCTGCAAATTTGAAAGAAATTGGAAGTAAAAAAAAAATGAGAATCATTTGAACAATTTTCGCTTCATAAAAGTACGTGAAATTGATAAAAAAACGCAAGTCAAAAAAAGTTGAAAAACATGTGTATCCTAAACAGGCTTAAAATCAAAAACATGTCCGACTAAAACTTTAAAAAAAGTTTAAAAATTTCCCGCCTTTAATGCTAATGTTTACGCACCTTAATGTTTTTTTTTCACGAAAATTTGACAGGGTGATTTTCTCGAGACTGAAAAAATTTACTTTTTTTCACTTTTTTGAAATTCTCTTAGATTTTTTTTTGACGAAGAAGTATTTTGTCTTGGGCTACCTGTGTTGGTCTTGGGCTACCTGTGTCAGGACCAACACAGGTAGCCCAAGACAAAATACTTCTTCGTCAAAAAAAAATCTAAGAGAATTTCAAAAAAGTGAAAAAAAGTAAATTTTTTCAGTCTCGAGAAAATCACCCTGTCAAATTTTCGTGAAAAAAAAATCATTAAGGTGAGTAAACATTAGCATTAAAGGCGAGAAATTTTTAAACTTTTTTTGAAGTTTTAGTCGGACATGTTTTTGATTTTCAGCCTTTTTAGGAGACACATGTTTTTAAATTTTTTTTGACTTGCATTTTTTTATTAATTTCACGTACTTTTATGAAGCGAAAATTGTTCAAATGTTTCTAAATTTTTTTTTACTTCCAATTTCTTTCAAATCTACAGCCTTCCTGAAGACTGAATGTGTTAACTTTTTCAAGCTTACAAATCATACCGATGTTTTCAAGGCTAGTTTTTTTGCATTGCAAGGATATGAACCCTTGTCCCGGGATTGAGAATCACGGTCTTAACCACTAGACCACCGCGTCATTTGTCGAAAGTCTATTGTTCTTTATTTGACCTAACCCTTTTCGAAAAGTTTTCCGCCTTTAAACTCGGAGAGCACTGCTTTAACCAGAAAACCACAACCTGCGGTGAAAGGCTACACTTTTTTATATTATTTACTACTTTTTTGGTAGGATCTCAAATAAAATAACAATTTCAATAAGTTCATTTTAATGTTCATGATTAATTTTCTCGTCCAAAGCGCACACAACTTAAAGCATGCCTGTGCCATAGTGCACTATCTTTCCATAAGTTAGTTATCTGCGGCGCAAGTGAAGCTAGTGGTTACGGTGCGATTGTTTCGTATTTTTAATGAAGTGAAGTCAAAGTAAAGTACAAGTTTTAACAATGCATTTCAAAATAGGTATAAAAGCAAAAAGTACAAGAATTAAAAATGTATTTCAATGTGTATAACACGTATAATCATGAGGCAACAAGCATGCATTCGTCGAATACGCTAAGAAAAAAGCTGTTCATTTCAAAACTGTAATTTCCGCAGTTAACAAACAAACAAACGGCGGTTCTACAATATTACGGCAACAATTCATAATTATTCATTTAAAAGTCCTTCGAAGAAACGATTAAGTCAAGCAGAGAACAATAGCTTATCGACAAACGATGTGGTCGTCAAGCAGTTGTTAAGACGCTGATCTCTTTTGTACAAAGGTTCAAATATTAGATTAGCGTATTTTATATTCGACGAACCTGCTAGCAATACAAGCTAGTGTTTCGACTCTTTAAACAACAAAGTCTTGAAATAAATAGTCAATGTCTGTTTAACTGGATATTTGCGATTTCAGATGCCATTTCAGACGTAATGCTTGTTGCCTCATGACTATACTTTTAGCCGGATTCATATTAGAGATGGGAAACTCATCGAAGGCGGGGGACTCGTGTGAATCACACACGGGTTTCTCGTCCGAATTTTCCGGTCTAACTTTCCCGTCCGCTAAATTAAGAGACGGGTAAGTTGGACGGGAATCCCGTCTGCAAGAGAAACTCGTCTTAAACTCACATTTAGACGGATAAATCAGAAGAGTTTCAGAAATACCAGCACGGTCAAGGACGGAACAAGGCTAAGGAAAATAAACACAATTATTATCCTAATGATAACGCATTACCCAACAATCATACGTATAAATTTTTCACAACCAATTCACATTCAGACGGGTTTTTACGGCTTTCTTTTAGCCCGATTTTGAAATACATTGTTAATTCTTGTACTTTACTTTGACTTCACCTCATTAAAAATACAAAACAATCGCACCGTAACCATTAGCTTCACTTGGGTCGCATATAACCAACTTATGGAAAGATGGTGCTTTAAGGCGCGGCATACCTGTATGTGATAAGTTTAGCGACAACACAAATGGTTAATATTAAATTACAAGCTACGAATAAGATAGTAAAGATACAGTGTGTGAAATTTGAGAAAATAAATTAAGAAAATGAATTAAAGTGAACTCATTTAAATTGTTATTTCATTTGAGATCCTACCAAAAGGTATTGTGTTTCGTCAAAGATCCTTCCAAAGAAGGATTAGGTAAAATAAAAACTGTAGGCTTTCACCGCAAGAACTGGTGGTGTAATGGTGAAGACGATGAGCTGCCAAGTATACAGTCGATGGTTCAAGCCCTGGATAAACCGAAAAAGAACAACAAGGTAATAAGGTGAGAATTTGTGAGTGTGAGAGGAGTAGTGCGAGAGGGCGAATATGCCCTCCTAAATAGGAGGATAAATAGGGGTAAAGAGGTTTAAATGAGTACAAAAAGACTTAAACATTTTTATATGCTGTTTTCTCACCTATACCCTCCCCCTGCCCCGGCAGCCGAGGCCGCCCAATTATTACTAAGTCTTTTTGTACTCATATACCCCTCATTCACCCTATCTATCTCCTAATTTCCCTAAAGATTAACTTTGATTTGCAAAGATTATTCGAGTACAAACCTCCTCCGAGCAACATACCTACCATTTTTTTGTCTCTTTCTTTTTCTTTCCACCACCATGAGAAACATACCATACTGTTCTTGATACCACGATCTTGTACTTGATAGTCCACGACTTTACCACAAGGCTAACTGGTGATTGTTGGAAGCCTACACCAATTTATTCACCATAACCTTACCATGTTTTATTAATAACGAAAATTTTCATCCAAAACGAGACTCGAACCTTTGACTCTCAACACATGAGACTAACATTTTGACCACAACACTACAAGATCTTGTGCTGAATTGTTATGATTATTTAATTTACTTTATCCTTTTCACGAAGTTCATAATGAAAAACGGTTATGGTACGCTTCGAACCATCAATTTACCACTTGGGAGACCATTGTCTTCTCCACAACACTACAAGAGCTAGTAATGAACGGTTGTGGTTATTTAATTTACTTCATCCTGTTCATGAAATTCATAATGAAAAACGGTTAAGGTTGGATTCGAACCGTCGATTTAATATTGGGAGGCCATTGTCTTCGCCGCAACACTACAAAGATCTTGTGCTGAACGGCTGTGGTTACTTAATTTACTTTATCCTTTTCTCGAAGTCAACCTCCCAGTTGTGAGGCTATTGTCGTCACCACTAGACCATTCGCCCCACGGATAATGGACGCTGTTTCTTATTTGACTTAAAACTTTTTTACGGCTTTCGACTTAATACGCGCGCTAAATCAACACTCACAGCGCAACGGGCGTGTTTGCAAGAGGAGTAAGAACCTGCTTACTTATATATGACATTAGTTAATGTAGTGATTGTGGGGTCATTACTCATTCACTGCGACTGCGCGGGATTGCTAAATACTTAGTTTGAGTTTTTATCGTTTGGCAATAGCGTTTAAGTGTATTTAATAAACGTAAAGTGTCCTTTTTCACTAACTGCATTTAATGAAAGCTAAACAGGTTGATTTAATTAGGAAATGAAGTGATAAAAGAACATTTAAATTTTGTTAAGTTCATCGAATAGTGCACGATCACCACCTGCACACAACACATGTGTGGATAATTAAAGATAGCTGCAAATATGCTAATTTAAGCATAACAAAGAAAGTGCAATAATGTACAAGGAGAAATGTGTTTTTTTACGCCAATTTCTTCTACACAGGCCAAAACCAGCGTCTGTGGATTTACCACTTGCATCTCTTAACCACTACGTGATCATAGCAGCTCTTGAAATACTTACATTTTTTGGTACACTTAGACATATCTCCCGGCACTTCCATTGAATTAGTACATCGAAAACTGCTTTTTTCACGCCAACTTCTTCTCTTGACACTTTACAGGCTAGAACCACCAATAACTCACTTGTGTTAACCACAACACCATCACGACGGCTCATGAAGTCCAAACATCTTTTGGCACATTTAAAAGTTAAAACTTTCTTCCAACACTTCCACCCAATAATTCAAACAACTTTTTTCTCTCCTCTTGAATGCATCCTCATCATCATCGAATGGTCCCATTTGAGGATGCATTCAAGCGCACAACACAACATCGAAGACCGCAAGGATATAACTAAAATCATCAAAGGCTTACTATATGTGACATCACTCTATGTGCTGATTGTGGGGTTATTACTCATTTACTGCGACTGCGCGTGTTTTCTTAATACTTTTTTTGAGTTTTTATCGTTTTGCAATAGCGTTGAAGTATATTTAATAAACGTAAAGTAACCTTTTTCACTTACTGCATTTAATGAAAGCTAAACATATTGATTTCATTAGGAAGTAAAGTGATTAAAGGACATTCAAAATTTTGTTAATTTCATCGAATAGTGCACGATCACCGCCTGCACACAACACATGTGTGGATAATTAAAGATAACTGCAAATTTCTAATTAGCATAACAAAGAAAGTGCAATAATGTACAACGAAAAATGAGTTTTTTTCACGCCAATTTCTTCTCTTGACACTCCACAGGCCAACACCAAGGGTCTGTGGATTTACCACTTGCATCTCTTAACCACTACATGATTTTTGGCACACTTAAACATATTCAAAACATCAGGGAATTTTTATATACCTCAGTGGTATTTCCAAATGGCAAAAATTTAGCCACGCCAGAATTCTTTTTTTAAAATTTCTGAATTCATATTCTTATTACAGTTATTATAGCCCGTGGGATCGTCTCATCAATAGCTAATATTGCTAATATTGGACTTTCAGCGCGGCAAAAAAACGTTTAAAACTTTAAAGCCTCGAAATTAAAAATGTCCCCAATCCATTTCAAAAATTGGCCCTTTCAACTTCGGGATGGAAATTTCGTACCCCACGAGATGTCTCCTGGCGACTCGCGTGGATTCATAATGGCTGCTCGGCGCTTCGATTTTTGTTTATTTGATATTTTCTATACCATTTTATGCCGTAACTTGTTTTTAAACTTCACCCGCAGTATTTGTTCAAACAATATACCGAGTCGAAGACACACGGAAGCTCATTCTGTGCTTCGTATTGTGCCAAATTATGTCGTCCCAACAAGTAATGCCTTTAAGACATTTGCTGACACCAGCGACCACTTCAAACACTGCCTCGTCGGGGCCGACAACATCGACCACAGCCGGCCCAAGTACGGCCGAAAGCTCGAGCGGAGATAAACTGATCAAGTAACATCTGATAAAACTTTGAAAGAAGCAGCGAAATAGCAGCGATATTATTAAAATAGGACCAGAATCTACATGTATTAAATATATTCATACCCCAATTCAATCTAAACTTAATCGAACAGCATGAAAACAACGGTTTATTTGTTCCTCCTGGAGGAATTGCCGTATCATGCGAGCGAAATCGAATCGCACATCGGAAAATTAGCCAAAGCTGTGCACCACAACTCTTGGGAGATAAGACTGGGACGTAGATAAATACGGTTACATACACATACTAAATACTAGAATGTATCGCGCCATTTCAGACTTGCGACGACGAAAAATAAAAAACAACAAAAACAAAACAAAAACAAAACCAGGGTGAATTTTCAACTCCGTCGCTGACGCCGGAGTAATAAGATTTAGACGGCGAATATTGATAAACAATGAAGTTTAGACTCCAGCAAGCGAAAAAGGACTCGCTAAAGCGAATTATAAGAAACTTTTTAATCAAATGTACTATTGTTTTGCGTAGATTTACAGGCGAATAAAGAATACTTTCCCATCGTGTTTGGACTTTCAAAATATTTCTTTTAGCCTCTGTCACATATAACTTCGACAACCTGCGGAAAAACAAAATATTCTTTAAACGACTACGCATAAACAGATAGGATGTATTCTGGTGTTTTTACGAAGTTGGATCTGTACTTACGCTACTTTCCATCAGATCAGGTTCAACACATCTGTGAACTGTGCTGTTGACCACTTCGTCTAGCATTACATGGACCAGCCTATATGTTTGGACGTTGAAAAACATGCTTAACCACATGATATCACGGCACATATACTGTATACCATACAATACCATACCATATACTATACTTATATACCATATCATATACTATAACTGTATCATACCATACCATACAATACCATACCATACACTATACCTATATCATACCATACAATACAATACCGTATAGTACACCTATATCATACCATACAATATCATACCATGCATCACATTACCACACAATGATACCACAGCAGAAAGCTCTTACTTTTCATCGGAAACAAATCTCCAGAGGTACACTTGCAGATAATGAGTGTCCACCTGCACTTGCTGTAAACCAAATTTACTGAAGATTCTCAACCTGACACATTCCAGCAATGTCTAAATCAAATGAATTTTTTAGAATGGTTTATGTTTTTAAAGACCCATTCGAAGTACACTTCGAGCAAATCTGGAAAAAATTTAGGACTGCTGGAAATGTAGGTCAGTCAAAACCTACCTTAAGCGTGATTTTGATAATCCCAGTTAAAATTGAGACTTTGGAAAACTCGACCGCGCTAAATATCTCGATCTTTTCCGAGAACAGTTTCTGAATATTGCTCAAGAGACTTTGATCATACCCAGTACTAAAACGTAAAACGGGAATGGACACCATCGCCTATACTACTTGGCATAGCGCAGAAGTATTTGTGTGACTCCAGTTTTGTATTACGGTCAGCGACACCCTTGTCAATTCCTACATCGCTACAGCTAGTTGCACCCTCCCCTGAAATCCCAACCTCGTGTCTTGATCGTGGCAACTTAACTGTTAGGTACATATCCCGTATTCTAATTTACCTTGGTGTGAAACTCCACTGACCTCGTTGTTGGCTGCGTTGCTGGTTATAAGTCCACTTGCTAGAATCTAGATGTGGAAATGCGACGTGTAAGAGCGATTATGATCAAATATGTTTCCAAATTACACTTCATATACTGTTGATCACAACTGGTGCTTGACACTGCAAAATAGTCTAGAATACTTCCATAATACTATACGCCTGATTCTGAGTCATTCTTGGAGCTACAGTATACGAATTCAATAATTCTCGCCATACCTGAGCTGTGGGCTTTTCTTGAGCCCTCTTCATAGAGTGATCCAACCTCAGCGTCGATGGCGGTGATATCTTCCACGACCCGCTTCATTACCGCGCGGACATTGCGTGGCTCGATCGTGCTCAGCCAATCACGAGTTTCGACACTTTTACGAATCATCTTTAAAGAAAAGAATAAGTGCTTACAGTGTAGATCGTGGTTTGTATGTATGGGTATCCTACTTGAACAATCTCTTTCTTTCTTTACCTGAGAAACAGTGAGGCCTTGAATTCTAACGAAGTGATTTATCAGGTGCTGAAAAACATAGCAAATAAGAAGAGTTGATGCAGATTATGAGGGACGATGAGAGATTGGTGACTTGATGAGGGTTGATGAGAGATAATGAGGATTGACGAGAGAGTGAGGGTTTATGAGGGACGATGAGAGATTATGAGGGGTCGATCAAACTTGATGAGGGTTGATGAGAGATAATGAGGGTCCACATACAGAGGATGAGGGTTGAGGGAAGATATGAACTTAAATACACGATATAATCACCATTTACCTGAGAGGCTGTCTTGGCCAAGTCAGTCAGTTCAGTCACAGAGGTAATGACAGATCCCCTGCCCAGCTCTTCATCCACCGGGAACTGCTGGTCTGTCAATGATAACTAATGGAAGAAGACAAAAAACACACATGAACATCATCATTCCTATTTCACATTTCACACTAAAATATCACTCACTAGATAGTCGACAGAAGACTCGTGGAAATCCAAACACAATCTCGACAACAACAACACGAGGGATGGTGGAGCATGCATTGTTTTCTCACGAACGTTATCGCAGAACGCCTGAAAACACACACAAAAGACTTGCACAGTCCTAAACAGCAAGTCACTAATAAACATTTAAGAGTCCATTTTTTCTTTGATAAGCCAAATTACATGTATATCATTGCTTCCCAGAGCATGAGCTTATAAATCGTATCACAAGGCAACGGTGGTAAAGTTATTTTTCTCCTTCAACTTCAAGCCAGAACAAACACTCTTATACCTGGGCAGAACTGAGAATCTGTTTGATATGACTAACAACGAGGCTTTGGCGAATATCGTCAGAACAGAACGGACCTCGAAAGTACGGACGAACAGCAAAGGTGATGTCTGTACCGATAAACGACTAAAATATAAACAATAACATTTATATTCGAAACTATAGTTGACAAGACGTTAGGTGTCTGACTTTCACCGACCTTTAGGTTGTTCAAAGCTGTTTTAACTTGTCCAATGATAGCTGTGTGGAAATTTGAACGAAGTTCAGCTAACGTCTCGTTTTTTTCGGCGTTGTTTTGATGTTTTGGAGCAGCCAATGTTTGTCTCAGATCAGTTAAGGACGCTGGATTAAATCAGATCGAAGAAAACTTATTGAAAACATGATTGATATAAATTCGAATACATTTTACAACAAAACATACAACAGTTTTGATTCAAAATCGTCGATTTTATAATATAACTCTACACAAACTTACCAGCAAACTGCCGTTGTAGACTTTGAGTATAAAACTGCACCCTTTTGTGAGCAGTTCTGGTGATAATATTCCCGCCAGACCTGTATAACAGGGTTATTATGACAAATTAGTACGACGTTATAATTCAGCAATGTCGTGCATCTAAAAATGTGTGTATTTAAGAAAATATGGGCACGTGGGAGTGATTGGTTGCGAAGAGACGTTGGCAGATGGTTTCGGAGATGAGCAACTCAAAAATGGCGGGAAATTTGGCGCCAAAACTTTCGTACGAACCTTAAAACTCCCAACTCGGGCATTAATTTTTCAACGGCTTGAAGTCTTCGATGGAATCGATCCAATGACCTAACCAAGATTTGATCATCGCCATGGGCATTCTAAAAAGAAAGAAAATGTTCGAAATACATCCTTGTTTGATGTTATTTCGCTATTTCTTCGCGAAATTAGTAATTAGATATTACTTTCTGTTTTAAATTGTCTTGTAAATAGTGTTTCCAAGAGAACATGAGACCATTCTTGATGGTCATCATCAATACATTAGAAAATTCACAACAAAAAGACTGTCTTGTTACCTCAAGTTCCAAGCGATCTTCAACGATCTTAAAATATTCCCCCATCAGCGTCAAAACAAATGTGACTATCTTCTCTCGAGCAATGGCGTCCATGTTTTGCTTCTCATCATCGCTATAAACAAAAACATCGGTAAACAAACACACACAATTAGGCGATGTTCCAAAGTTATAATCATGCAGAAACAGAACTTCCAAGGTCAGTTTATTGGGGAACAAAACCCTAAGATAAAATTTCTTTTGATATAAACAAGAAAGTTTGAAATGAAAAAATGCACATTTTCACTGCAAATTCAATGTGTTTTCAAAATCTTTCATCTAGCTACCATCCACAAATGTATTAACATACTATATACAGATGCGACAACTTTTGTCACAATTTTCTTCCAAAACAAAACTTACTGTCCATAATTTCTGTTACTAAATAATTCATTGTAAGAAGCAATGACGAGAGATATATTGCTGAGAAAATTGTTACATCCGTGGTCCGTGAACTCCAAGATATCCTATACACAAAGTACAACAAAGATCAGCACAGAATATTGCATGGATATATTTTACTCAGTCTACTGTATCCAAGACCTTTGCTAGATGCCCTTGTTCACCAAGCAGTTAGCATCTTTGTTTACCTAGATTCTGACGATTTTTATTTTCTAGTTTGAGGGCGTATAACAAAAATTTTTGTGCCTGTTGAAATCGCTCACCATGATCCCATGACTTGTGACATCAGAGCTGGCGTCGGTTTGGACACTATCTGCAAAACAAAAACAAGTATTAAGTGCGGTTTTCAGTCAGATGATTTGAAATAGTATAAAGTCTCAGTTTGTCGTTCTAAATCGAGGCCAAATGCTTCAAACTTCGGCTTGATAATTATTCATAATCGGTTCAACCTCATTTAATACTTGCTGCATATCAATCCACCACGGATATCAACAATCTCTGATGTAAACATTCACTTACCATCATACGAGCCTAGGTGAGATTTATCCTCTTTTAAATCGACCTAAACACATATTTAATTCAACTCTTTGATATCGCACTGAGGCAGGATAAATGTGCTGGCAAAATCGCAAATCTCAAGCCTCGATCTTTCTGCATGTACGATAAACTAGCATGTGATTTTTTTTTATCAAAGTTTACCTGATTTTTCAATTCCAGTAGATTTTCATCAAGCCTTTCTTTTGCACTGAAATAAGAAAACAACAAACTTATCTATAGAATTTGAATAAGATGTGCATGGTTGTGAGGATGAATCTTGGTAATATGTATAGTTCTTTGCAAGTAAATCTTGCGGGAGAAATGTTTACAGAAAGTTGGCTAATTGAAAGTTAACAGGCTTACTGTGCAAGATATTCATCACATAGTTCATTTGGTGGTTCCTTCAACTGGAGCAGCAAGTCAACACATTCTGTGAGTTGTTTAGGAGTCGACTGACAAGAAAAAGTAAAATTTTCAAAATATAAATTGTCAGACATTCTAAATTGTCATTCACAACTTGTCGAACGTGTATGTATAATTTCAGGTACTTTGCACCCGGAGAAAATCATCCAAAATACATGACACGTAAGTCGGCCTGGTTATTTTACTGATAAGATTATCAAGGCAAGCCCACCTTTGGATCTCTGAAGTGATCTTTCAAACAATTTCTAAGATCTTTAACAATAACTTCGCAATCTTGCTGAATGTCACGGAATGAAGGCATATGTTGGTATTGATGTAAAACGTCGCGAGCCTTCGTGTAGTACCTGGTGGGAATGGAAAAGAAAACCTGTACAACTTCTACTGTATCAAAAATAAAAATAACAAGCAAATTGTTATACATCATGTTTTACCTGACAGCCAGGGAGTAATGCTTCATTTCCACACATTTTTTAAGTCTGGACGGAAGTTCAAATAAGAATTGCAACTGGAACGAAAATTATAAACTATTTTTGAAGCCGATAATCGAACAAGAAGTAGCACAAACACAATTCTTCTTTGCCAAATCTCATGAATTAACTATCACGATTTGAACTGAGAGTTTTCACGGGAATATAAACATGGGAGCATCTCGTTAACACTAATGCAACTCTTGTTTTCATTCGACAAAGTGCCGACAGTTGATGAAGCGCTCGCTTGACAAACTTCAACTAAACTTCAAGTTTATTACAGATGATACAACACCAACCTTTCTTAACAACGCATGAACGCCTGATAACTTGGTAATCTGCAGGCGTTTGTCTTGCAATGTGTTGCTTATTTTGTCGTTAAATGCTGTAATCGCGGACATTTTTATTGACAAATTATCCATCTCTTCCTCCATTTTCTTGAAATCATTTTTCATCTGCAATATGTCCAAACAACACTTCGTCAATTCTTTTATTTCCTCAAATAGGGCTCAAACGCTGAATTGTTGTTTTCATCGAAAAATCGCAATATCACAAACGGATGCAGTCAAAAACGTGCTTTTTCCATCTAACTAAATGCCACAATAGAAAAATTGCACCGTACACTAGTTTTATATCTTGGCAAGCAAGCGAAAATTTTGAAAATAACCTGATACTAAAATTACAGTGAAATTACCAAGTTTGGAGCCAAAATACTTAATCTTATCACGTGGATAAAAATTAGCTCAAAATGTGATTGAAAGACCTTAACTAGCCATCGCAATAATTTGCTAAAAGTCTGTTTTTGCGTTTTTCTTTTGGATTGGTTGTTGAAAGAAAACAGTTGACGCACCTTGCGAATCGTGTCCGTAGCGCTGATGAATTTATTGTAATTTTCGTAAACCAACGTCTGCATTTCGCTGTCCAAAGATTTGATTTCTAGATTTGGTAAAATTGCAGATACATAGTTGCTAACATTCTTTCCTGGAATTGTGTTGGTCAAAGTGACCATTCTATAGAGCTCATCAGTGTACGTGTCAGGGGTGATGAAAAGAGTTTGGGAAAAAAAGGAAAGCCTCAGGGAGGTAGGTTAGAGGAGGATGGCAGCACCCACACCTGTAGAGAACCGGGGTACCACAACCTCACTTTTCTACCAAAGCCTGTTAGCCACTGATCTACTGTGAAATTAACTGTATGAACATAAAAGTGGCCCAGAAGATATGTACAAGTCAATGATCTCTGCAATGACTGGATTGATTTCAAGGTGATCGAGTATTTCTGAAGTAAGGTGAGCTCATGGATTTAACTGGATTGATATACAAGTAATCCAATTAATTTGGCCTTATATCTGCACCGACTGGATTGATATCAGGTTGACCCAGCATTACAAAATTTACTCATGTAACTGATCTAACTTATTTAACTGGATTAATAAATTACACAGCTCATCAACCATTCATCTGCTTTATATATATAAACTGGATTAATATAAAGATAATCTAGCATAACTACATTAGGCATTAGCCACTGATCTCCCTTGAATCCACTGAATTGCAATGGAGGCTATTTTAGAATAATAAAAGTACATTGGTTACTAATTTTGATAATCTAGCTTTTCTACAGTTACATGAAACACTGAACTATATTGACTGGATTAACATAAATCACTGATCTACATTAAATTCACTGGACTGACATAAACTCAGGTTAAAATTATCAGCTACATTAGGTCACTGAATTATATAAATAAACTGAATATAATAAGAATTTCAAGTGTTTTACAGTCCTTACGTTTTGTAATATCGGTTTCTTTGTCCATGAGCTCAGTGAGACTTTTCTCTTTCAGTAGTTTCTCCATGTAATCATCAGGTTTAAAATGAGCCCCATTAATATCGCAAGGATTAACCGGAGTCTCTCCAGGCTCCTCTCCGACCCCATAGTATAATTTCAGCAGGCCACGTTTCTGTCTGTGCCTAGCCCTTGCGACACTGCTGTCTGGATCTTCCTCTGCAAATATTAGAGTGATCAAACATTTTGTTTACCGTTGGAAATGCAGGTTTCGGTACCAGTGCCAATTATAATTATTTTGGTGTAATCAATCAGTATCGTCTCTACTCTAGTTTATATAATGAGAGGAATCATAACATAGTCATCGTCAGGAAATTTTGGTGAACTTGAGAGCTTGGAGTCCTATACCCGAGGCTTCGACAAACCAAGCAACACCATATCATATGATTCTCAGAATATTTTGAACATATATTCACATCCTACCCCATGGCTGGTAGCTGACCAGCATCCCCTTGGACCCCCCAATACAAGACCACAGACCTAAGCATTCCTGCCTAAATTGTGTTCAAGTGATAGTTTTTAGGTGTACATTTTTATAATAAAAAGTTTCAGTTAAAATCTCTTTCCTACACATGTGGGCCTTCGATTAATGCCACTTGTTCACTATATGCCAAAGATTGGCATATGCAAGTCAAAGGAATTTGAAAATATTTATATATTTACAAACGATAGTCATCCTACCCAAATGAAATGGTTTATACTATCTTCGTAGAAAATATAACTTACCAGCCATTTTACACAAATTCCTTTTTAAAAGATCATCTTGTACATTCCCTTCAATAAAAATAAACAAATTTCTCCTCCGATTTAAAACAAGCAGCCGAGAAGTTATTTTAATTTCAAAATTAAATGGACGAAATGTCGGAATGAGATGTTATGTGAAATACTTCATGTTACAACATGTATAGAATGTATAGATAACAGAAATTGCAGAAATTGAAGAATATTGATTGGATGTCCAATCAAATTTCAGAAAGTTGATTTATATCCCATCATTCTCCTGTGCACAAATCTTTATACATAACAGGTGATCTTAAGGTGGAGTTTTGAGAAAATTGTTGAATGCAGGTTTGATGATGTAAATTTAAGCACGAACATTGCAAACTATAGATTAAAATTAGCTTTAACATATTGAATACTGTTTGAATTAAGAAAATATTTAATCTTTTTTATTGAATAAAAAAGGTAATCCGTCAATAGTTAATCCATCAATAACTTGGTAGGTTACAGCCATAATATTTGTGCTCAAACAGTGCTAATGTAATTGATTAGTTTAGATTTTCCAATAGTAATTGTTGTTTTCACAATCCTTGTCTACCATTTATCGCAGATGACAAAAAATCAGCATAAGATGACATTCATTGACACATGCCACTTGTCCATCCACAGATTTCCACAGATACTATGATTATGGTGGCAAAGTTTACAAAACAAGCAAGTTTCGGGAGCAATTTTCATCTGATGAGGAAGGGTCCCACACAGTGATCACATGAGGTCCTTTTGTGGATCAAGTGACATTCTGCCAAGCTTGATGAGGCATTCTTTTCTGTGAAGCAATAAGAGTAAATCATCAAAAGAGATCATCAGGACACTAATAATTCTAATTTAGTATTTTTCTATTTACTCCTCTGAACTATGGCTTGCTGGATAGATAAATAGTAGACTAATGTGCATAATGTACGGCAAAAGCACTCCACTGGCAAAACAGACTTTGCCAGAACATAAAGTGTGCATCTTGCCAATTTTTATACCAAAGATTGGGCCCTAAACATTATTGAAAAAATGTTTAGGAATTTGACTACTTTGGATGGTAAAAAAGGGTCACAAATGTTAAACAGTTCACTTCATACCTTGGAAATAGCGTACCCGACGGACGTTTTGAATAAAACCAACATTTTCAGTCAAAAAGCGGCAAAAATTTTTGTTCTCAAACTGTAGTAAACTACACGCGGTAAAATAATAAGAGAAATCCGCGCGAACAGTCACGATCATTTCCGAACGATATCCGAGCTCTTACGACATCACACGACGTTCGTTCCGAACAATCAGCATTTCAACATTCTAGCGCGCCAAAAATCAAAACAAACAAAATATCAACATTCGAAGCGAAGTTATGGAGTTTAAAAAGATAAAGACTTACGGGAGATTTAAACATCGTGTAATTAAGAGCGATCTTTGGATCTCAACTAGCTCAGAAAGCTCAATAAGCGATGGATCTATATTATGGTAAGATTACTATCAGCGAGCTGTGACTGTGTTCTTACTTTATATAACATGTCGGCGATGTCGCTTCACTTTATAATACACAGATCAATGCCTGTTTAAATAGCACAAGTTTGTAGTTTGTATTATAGTCTATCACATTGTATAAGGCTGTTAAATATTCGCTTGTGACTCGTCTCGTCTGTGCTGGTCTGCTGGACAATATAGACAAAGGAGCCAATTTGTAATAATGCTATTTCTCGGTAGAAATAATCGGTTAATTTTGATGTTAAGTACTTTCTAATGTGTTTATTCAGTGAGAATATATCATCACAAACCGTGGATATTTCGTCCAAAGGGAAAGAGAATGCTCGACCTGGTCACTCAACCCCATACAGCGGGAATTCACGCGTCACCGTCAGACGGCGAAGACTGCCAACCATCAGTCCTCTTCTCACAGAATCACCATCAGACGCCAAAACCAGCCAGTTTGACAGTCCTAGCTTGTTCTCTGATACCAGCAACATAGATTATGAAGACTTGGCCAATGAGAGTGAATCACGGTGTAACACAGCCAATCAGAGCGAATCAAGATGCAGCACAGCCAATCAGAGCGATGCTAAATTAAGCATTGCTAATTCGAGTTTGACAAGTGAATTATCGGATTCCACAACAAGAAACGAATTAGAGATGGAAATAAAATTACAAAAACTTTCAAGCAATGATATTCTAAATATCTCCGATGGGATAAAATGCTTATCCCTAAATGAAGAAATTCTAAATGAGGTTTCCTCTGATAGAATTCTCAGACATTCGGACATGAATAGCCGAAAAAGTATTTCGGGCAAAGTAAAACACACTTCATTTGAATCTGAATGCGAGATTTCAACTAATTTCCAGTCTAGACAAAACGAAGAAATTTCGGCGGACGAAGACTTACCTTTGGCAAAGAAATTTCGAGAGTTTCGTTTACTTGATGCGAAAGTTTATCTGAGTAAAAAAGACGGTCTGAAACAATCCTCAAATGCGGCCAATATCGAAACCAATGTGAAAGAGGTGGGAAAAGCACACCCCAAGTATGAAACCCACACGCCTGCGAACAGCGAAGGGATTGAAGAGATTCAAGAAAAGAATGCCAACTGCTCTACATTTGCGGTGAGAATATCTATTTATATTTGTAGTATGTGCGATCTTTCGTATGTAATCTTTCGTCCAACGAATTCATAATCAGTGAATGCATTTTATATGGTATTACAGGACGCTCTAACGCCAGGAAGTTTCAGTCGGCAGCGTCCGAAAAAAAGGCCATTAAGCTCCTTCGAAAAAATCCTCCAACAATGCGGTCAAAATAGAGCATTGAAATTCCATGAAATACTATCGAAAAGGTGCGTGAACCGTTGGTGAAGTAACATGCAAACCTTCTAAAATTATGACCATATATATATATTTAAAAATACGATATCTTAAAGTGGAAGTACAGTCCGTTCTGCGCATCGTTTCTTCTCATCACAATGTGAGGTCTTCAAATAAAAATGTTGCCCAAATTTTGCGTGTCTCGAATTTTTCTCATCAAAAACATTATAGTTCATATTCATTTGAAGGCATAACGAACCTAAATGTTTTAAGATATTCAGACAACATAACGTAGGCTATTTCGAAAAGAATAGAAGTTCAAAATGTAAACAAGCCGTTCGTTTACATTCGCCACGGACTTGACTCTCACATGTATTTCTTAATTTAGAGTTCTGGAAAACTGTGTTAAAGTCGGTGAGGGGACTTACGGAGAGGTTTTCAAGTTTAATTATGGTGTTGAAGATGCTGCTTTGAAGGTTCATTTATAGTTTTAAGAAAATTTGTTATATCATGATATAAAACAAAATCTTTCGGCTCGTACAATTAACAATGACAATGTTGTCTGAAATCTTGTTTTCTGTGTCATATGTGTCCTACAAACCGGGCCAAAGTCAGTTTATCCTCTTTTTGAATTGCATTGATTACATCCACTTTTTGTCCACTGTTTTTCTAGATTATTCCAGTTGAAGGGGATTTTCCAGTAAACGACGAACCCCAGAAGTCGTTTGAAGAGATGATTCCTGAAATCGTGATTTCAAAGTAAATGTGATATTATTGACGTGTAGCCAAAATAAAAGATTCCATGAACTTTGTATCTTTACGTCAAAGTAGAAAAATGCATGTACACAATTAGAAAAACTAGTCTGTCCCATCATATGCTGTATCAAAACACTGCCTCAAAAAATTTGAAAAGAATTTAAGTTCCTGTAAAACTCAAACAAAATATACATGACAGAACCTTTTCTGTGTTTTTTTTCAGAGAACTTAGTAAACTTGGTGATTTTGACGAGGTAAGTTTTACCTTTTCGCGAGATTTCTTCTTTTCACCAACCATTTTACCGGATATATTTTATATAAGATTGCAAACAATATGTCATTTTAAAATTCTTCATCTGCTTCTTTCTCGATTCAGGACGATTGCAGTGCCAACGCTTGCTCAAATTTCATAAAAGTTAAGAGGTAAAGTCTACTGTTTAGTAAAAATTTCATGCGAAAGGCTATTGTCTTTTTTAAGGACAACATGACAAGGCAATTCTTTTTGGAATCAAACTAAATTGCATCAGAAATTCAAAGGTTGCAAGCCCAGATTCAGTTACAAAGTTTTCAGTTTCAAATATGCACGACATTTCATTCGCGATTGATTTAGGGTGATGCTCGTTCAAGACTGTTACCCGAAAAAATTATTGCAAGAATGGGACAGCTGGAAAAACGGCCATATCTGTGAAAACGAACGACCCGGTAGGCGAAAGTCTTTTCCCGCCATTTTTCCGATCCCCCAGATTAATCCTTCTAATATTGTACACACAGATCTGGCGCAGGTCAAACTATTTTTTCTAAATGAAATTTTTACCTCAATATTTACTACCATTTTGCACAGATATGTACCAATCGGACCAATACTTCGTTGTCTTCGAGTTTATTGATGGAGGCGAAGACCTGGAACGCTTCGAATTCAAGTCGTTTCAAGAGGCGTTGAGTGTCTTACAACAAGTTGCATTGTCTCTCAGTGTTGCTGAGAAATCGCTGACGTTTGAGCACCGCGATTTGCACTGGGGTAACGTGCTTATCAAAAGAACAAAATGCAAGACAGTTCACTACAAGTTATGTGGAAATGATATCTCCGTCGATAGCGCTGGTGTTTTTGTCAGCATCATCGATTTCACATTGTCAAGACTCGCAAAAGGTATACAGCAACAGTTTAGCCCATGCAAAAACATTGCCTTTGAAATGGTTTGAAAATCTAAAAATTCAGTCGTTTTATTTACACTTATAGATGGAGTAACGGTATTTTGCGACCTTTCCAAAGATCCCGACATATTCAACGGGAAAGGCGACTTTCAATTTCAGGTCTACAGACTTATGAAGAAAACAAATGGGTTAGTAAAATTACGCTGTCAAAGTTTCTCAGGTTCAGTTCCTATCAACACCATAGTAGATGGCTGCCAATATGACCGCCGAGATGCGCTATCCAGGTCTTATTTTGAGATCAGTTCTTTGCATTATTTTGAATATACGAAATTTGATTTTTTTAGCAACAACTGGGAGATTTATAAACCATACTCAAATGTTCTTTGGATGCGATATTTGATCGACAAAGTACTAAATGCCAAAAAGTACAAGAAAGCGCAAGCAAGCGTTCAACGAAACATCAGAACGTATTATCGACAAGTGCTGTCATTTGAATCGGCATTTGAAGCAGTGCAAGACGGATTTCTAGGAATAGATGTTTGCAATGATCTGTAGAAACGGCAACCAATGTGTATCATGTTTTTAAAGATATATGTGTGCGCATGTATAGATATATAAATTGAATTTCGTAAATTAATCAAGATTAAATTCTATTGTCGCATTTATACTCTGTCAAATTATGTAAAATAAAAGTACTATTCCGCGAAATTTTAACGAGTAAAGACTGGTAATCAGCAACGTCCAATAGCTACGTCCTGATTGGCTAAGACAGGAAGTTTGTATTTTATTGAGAACGTCAGCAAATTATTTAACTGTCATTTTGCGAATTTGCGAACTATTTCAGTTGTAAAAACATTTCACGAAGCAAAATGAGCAGATTTATTTGTTTATAAGCACAAATATCGATGTTTTTATCGACGCAGATGCAGTTTAAGACTAAGAGATGAAGGAGGAACAATCTAGAATCTATATAAGCTATGCCAAGTCTTTTAAACAGGTAGGTGTGTATTCTGTTTATTCCGTATTTGCTGTGTTAAAAGGATGCAGTTTGCAATTTATTCGTAGGCTATATGAGCTTGATATGTCGTTCTGCAAAGACATAACCAACTATAAAAAGCTATCACACAGTCACAATGGGTTTTCAAAGTCTAAATTTGAATTTTGATAAAACAAATGTCAATTCAAAGCTTTGTCGACTGCAAATATTCGCTGCATATTAAAATATTCGAAGAATAACGTTTGACATTTAGTCCCTGAAGACTTTGTCTTCGTACTGTTTTGGAGTTTGAATTATTAACTCACTTAAGCTGTATTTAAACAACGAGATGAAATTCATGTTAGTATAGTTTATAGAAACGATGGTTTATTATGATTGCAACTTTAGTTCTAATTCAGTAATTGGCGGTTGCAACTTGCAACATGAAAGGGAACTTGCGGGCTTCGATTGCAACTTGCAATAGCAATTAGCTAATGAATTTTGCAATATTGATCGGCAATATTGGAAAATATTGATCCCAATGTTGGAAAATATTGATCGTAATATTGGAAAACATTGATGGCAATATTTAAATGGAAAATATTGATCGCAATATTGGAAAATATTGATTGCAATATTGGAAAATATTGATCGTAATATTGGAAATATTGATCGCAATATTGGAAAATATTGATCGCCAATTGGAATACCCTGAATATGCGAATATTCGCAACATCCGGCAGAAAATCAACAAAAGCTAATGCAGTGTGCAGGTTTATCAATAACAGACTACATTTCATACGTCAGATGGCTAATTATCAAGCCCACCAGTCCTGCGTATTGTGTATATTGTACAAGTTTGTACCCAATAAAAATCCATCCTACATATAGCCTCGTTTGATGAGGCCAAATAATTTTTAAATTCGATTGTTGGTTGATTTGTGTATTGATTATTTTTTCGTCGGCTCGCTTCCGTACTTTTGATCGCAAGCTGCCTGTTCGACTCACCGACATCAGTGTGCAGTGTTCTAACTGTGTCATGGCAATGGACTGACTGCATGTTCTCGGTCTCAGAACTAGAGAAAAGAAAATTCTACTGTCATGCGACAGATAGGAAACAAGCAATACAGAACATATCCGGATAATATGTTATGAAAACGGGATGATATGAAGTCGTTCTATCTTCAATAAAGGTAATGAAATCTACTGAAATATGGATTGAAGTTTTTAATATATACCTGCTAGTTTACTTTTCAAGATTCTCAAGAAGCTTTTTCCTAAAGTCCCAAAAGTCCACATTGATGTTACCGCTCTGCATAAAAAGGGAAATGTGAACTTAGAAAAACCTCGCAAATTGAACCGAACAAGCCCTGGGTTTTGTTGAGAAATATACTGTGTGGATGTGTATAGCCCCTGCAAGATTATTGCGGCTAGTCTGTATGAGACATTTTAAGTCAAAGAGGCTGCCATCATTTCTGCTTACATTGTAAAAATAGGAATGTGTCGCGTAAAGCACCTACCCCGAATAATTCCATCGAGCTAATATCTGAACGCATCCTAGAATAGAAATGTTTTTCAATGAATACGAAGCAGTTATCCTTGGTTCAGCGGTAAACAACTAAACGTCATGTAACTAAAACTCACTTGTCGACAGCGCCACGATTAACAATCCTTATTATGCAAGGAACATCTCTCCTTGAGTCGGTGGGTTCCTTAATAAGTAAACGAAGTTAACGGGTACGGCGAGGGCAGGGGGGTCGAAAATGATATCGTATTTATCATACCAGTGGGGGGAAAACAGCGCCCGCGGTGATGGCGTACAGCTTTAACTTCACGAATGCTGCCGAAGAATAAAGGAATGCATGTTTTAGAATCGAGTGCACAATGTACGGATAATGGCGTGGTAGAGTCAAATTACCTTTCATTATTCTATAAAACAGTTTAAAAAGATCATTTCCTGGTCGCTTGCTCAGAATGACCACCTCGTTGGACACGCTCGGAGTCTAAACAGAAAAAATATTTAGAATAGAATTACATAGTGTTAAACGGAATGAAACTCTCAAATAAACTCTCGCTTTTCAAACCTCATGCAACTCTGGTTCTCGTTTGAAGCAACGATACATGAAAGTTCACCCAGATCTGAACCCAAGGTTTTATTCAGTCTATTGAACTTACTATAGACACATAGGCCACTGCGTCCCCATACGTTATATTCAACTGAAGAATTGTATGAATCTAACAAATAAAAGACTTATACTAGGTTATAACTAGACTATAAATGCCTGGCGTATGTGATTTCACTTAATACAAAACAACTATCTCCTACGAAATTACCTTAACAAGATCGCTAAAATAACTTCGACTTTCAGTCGTTCTATACTCGTTTGCTGCTCTGAATATTTTCTCCCATCCAGCTGAGATGAAAAACAAGTAATAAATAAATTAGGTACTGATATTAAAACTTTACACTGGATAGACTACTTCCATACAACAACCCTCTAAGACAGAGACTATGCAATCCAGTGTCAAATGAACAGGATAATACTAAATTCACCAAATAAAATACTTACAAAAATAGAAATCTTTTGATACGAACATGTGTGCGTGAGGGTGTATTTGGCTGGCGCTTGCCTTTGGTAAAATATCCCACAGCAAACTTGGCAGTGTGAAGGATTTGTCCACTTCAAAACATTTTCTAAACCTGCAATAAAATGAGAAAAGTACACTTTTCCAAATGATTTTTATCCAGCGGCAACCAAGAGAGGATAATTTTCATGAATTGCAGTAAGCGACTCCAAGCATCAAGCTCGAATTTAACGAGAGAGTATCATGACGTGGGAGACGACGCAAAAGATAAAGTATAGTACCGCTTTGGAAAGACAAACAAGAGTCACTATAATATACATACCATTTTTGAGATAATTCCATAAGGTCTAAAAACTGTAAAAATACTAATTACTACATATATATCCAAATCGTTGTTTTTTAGCAGCCTTGATTAGCGGCGTTTTTTTTGGGGCGGGGGGGTGAATTATCAACATGGAAACTTATCATTCAAGTATTACCTGATCCTCGTTGAACTCCAAAGGACTGTGATGTTTCCACAAGGCCAGACCATGAAATCTTTCGATTTTAAACGTGTTAGCGACTAAAAAAATACGATTGTCAATAGTCCTTTCTCATAATGACGTCAAACACGCAGTTTGATTGGCTCTTGTCCTTACTTACTAGTCACAGAATGTTTTGACTCCAGATAACCAAAACTATCCATCCCCGACTGTCTGAAAACAAAAGCATTCTCAAAGTTTTTGATATATCCAAAGACAGTGAATTTGCACGAAATTTTGCTCTACGCCATACTGGCATGAGCTGAATAAAAATAGTTCCTCCAAAGAATGGAACTGATCAGACAATAAACTGCCCGCAAAATATCTGGAAAAATATCGACTTTTTTTCAGTTTCCATGTAACTTTAAAACGTCGAGAGGCCGATTGAACAAAAACTAATTGCGATATCCGGTTTATTTCCAACTGGCTCTAAAATTGCCCATTGATCGGTGTAACTTTTCATCTTTCAACTTTTTGTGATCCTTTTCAAAAATTGTCAGCTTCAAAGCAGTAATATTATTGATTTCCAGGCATTTTCAATATGGAATAGCTGATGTTTTAACGCGGGTAAACTGTAATTACATGCAATACGGTTGAAAATTAACTATCCAGTGGATTTAGCGCTATACAGCCTTCATGCAACCGGTCACTGGTAAATATCGTGTTACAAAGTCTTGAACGACAACCAATCAGCGTGGAGAAATTTCAGTAATCAAATATCATAGCAATCTACAAACTGAATTATAATCTTTGTTTGCACAACTACATTCGGCCATGCACTATGCCATACAAATGACGTGAAGCTTACCTATAAACGATATACATTTATATACAGTTATGTTATTAGTGATACTGCATGCAGTAATTAATATATTTCAGGAAAAAAGCTTTTTCGTGTGGCCCAACTATATTATTTTGCACCAATGATTAACAAATATAGTACCAATGCTTCTAAGATACGACCTATTGAACTTTATATTAAATAAGTTCTAAACGTTAATTAAAACAAGGTACAGTTTCCACATCAAGATCAGAAATATTTTCTCTTGCATGTTTATATTACAAAATTACAATGAAGTTATTAGCTCATGCAGTGGCTCGGAAAGTAGTTAATTGTTTCGCCATTAATAGCGTAAAAGTAAATACGATTTGCCTAAATGAAAAGTTCTCCGGCTGTGATGTATGTTTGTTGTGTGTGTCTATCTCGAATGTAAAGCGCATCAAGTGCTAATTCATTCCATATATATTTCTTCATCCGTGCGCTCTTCAAATTCTGTTAACTGACTATGAGATGAGTATGATGTATCGCTAGATTCCGAGGTACGTTTCGACAGCATTCTTGAATAATTATAAAGCTGAGGGTTTGACAAATGTTTGTAGTGAATGTACACTCTTAAAACGGTCTTGACGACGAGAATAAATTCTTGTGGGTTGTACGCAAACAACACCAAACGAAGAGCCAGGAACATAGAACTAAACACAAGTTGAGCCAGTCCAATTCGTTGTTCGGAAAGGATGGATTCACTAGAAATTTCAGGATATCTGAGATGATATATTTCCAAGATTGAAGAAATGTAGAACACCAGAAATGCTAGACAAATCGTTGTTTCAACCCACACGGGGTTTGTAGGAGATGTTTTTGATGTGAGCATCTCAATGCAATCCAAGATATCTATTATCGCCGGGCAAAATGGTAACAGACCGCGTTTATCCTTTGTGATATAAATATGCACCAGAAACTGTAGAGGGGAAAGCCAGATGAATATGTTATTTGTAATTCTGAAAACTGAAATAATTCTATGATCCAACTGAACCGGTTTCAGAATGAAGTTTGTACAACTAATCCAGAGCGCGTAGAAAACGGGTAACAGGGAACACAACAAAAGTTCTCGATGCCATGATTTACGGTGTCCGAATTGAAATTCGACGGAAGTTCGAATTTGCGCTAAATACGCCAGAAAAAAAATAAAGCTAAAAACAAACATGCTTACTGAAATTATTATACTGACATAATTAATGCCAACGCTGACGATTGTAAAAGCGAAGCAATGAATTGACCAGACTGTCGAGGCGGTAGTGTGCAAAATGCTTAACATTATAGGAAAAAAATCACTTTTCGTCCTCATGGTATACTTCTCCATAATCATCTCGAATTTACACGAAGAATATTCCCATAATTTGATGGAATACCAGCCGTTCGTGAGATATGTACACTCAGCTGAAATTCGTATATCAGGAAGTGGCAGAACGTCACGGAGCATGCGCATGGTTCGGTGCACGGATTGGACAGCCTGGTTTTCAGGACATGGACTCAATTATCAAGTCGATCAAGTGAGAACATACATGGCAATGATGTTTAAGCAGAGATCAAAAATCGTATTGGGCACTACACTTGTGTAGTTAGCTTCAAAATAGCTTCTGCATGAGGAAACTTCAGAAATAGCTTCGAGCTCTGAGGAATTAAAGGATTGTTTATTATCATGCCTCCTTTGTATAATGAGCCCCGTTTTAAATATTTAAATTTTATACTAAGCCTTGCTCCCGTCAAGACCACGGGATATCTCACATTAAATTATAAATTACTCTTCAAACCATTGAGTTTTCAAAAATTTTAAAACTTCGACAAGTGCATGTTGGTATAATTCTCTAGATAGTTGTTCTACCACACTATACGGTATACGAATGAACTATGTTATACCTTTATATATACACACCTATGTAGCTTAGTATGCTAAGCAAGTCTAAAAAAAACAAATGTATATATATGATAGTATAATGCGCCGGGAATGATGCCTGATATCAAATGCAGTATATTGCATCAGAACAAAATTACTTTGATGTCGTTCTTACACCATTTTCTAAACTAAGTTTACTAAACGTTTAAAGGCGCGGATATAAACATTAATGATCGAATGAGATACAAATTTTTTGTGCATAGCAAAACTCCAAAAAAAAGTTCCACTCAGTAAATTTCTTGGCAGTTGAATGCTGCACAATAAATTTTTCCGGTCGTCTCTGTTGAAGGTGAAGCAAACAAAGACTGATTCAATTGCAAAGTTTCCTTCTGCATGTCATAATGTTATATGTTATAATTATGTTGTATGAGGTTGGGGTTTGCACAAATGTTTGTAATGGATGTACAACCTTATAATGATCTTGAAAACGAAGATTAATTCTTGGTGATTGTACGCAAACAACACCAAGCGAAAAACCAGGAACATTAAGCAAAAAAATAATTGAACAAACGCAACTATTCGTTCGGAAAGGACGGTTTTACTTGGATACCTGAAATGATATATTTCAAAGACGGAAGAAAGGTAGAACATTAAAGCAGCCAAACAGATCGTAACTTGAATCCTTGCTGGGTTTGCTGTCGTTAATTTTGATGTGAGCATCTCAATGCAATCCAAGATATCTATCATCGCCGGGCAAAATGGTAGCAGACCGCGTTCATCCTCTGTGATATGAATATGCAACAAAAGCGCCAGCGGAGAAAGCCAACAAAATGCATAGTTTACGTTTTCGAAACTTTTAAGATTCAGACCAAATTCCATACATATTGTGTAAAAAAGGGGAAAAAAGGAATAGTACCAAAATGCGAAACGCCAAAGACATGATGCATTATTTTGGTATTCTCTCAAGACACAAACTCCAAACTGCACATTAATGGCCAGACAATTCATAATTATAAAAGCAGGCAAGCTTCCTGAAATCATAATGCTTGCATAATCGACGCCATCGCGGAAGATGATAAACGTGATGCAAAAAACTGACCAGATTGTCAAGGCTAAAGTGACCAAAGCGCTTAATGTAAAGAGAAAAAAACCTCGTTGGCTGCACATTTTTCACCCAATTTGTCCACGGTACACTTCCTTCGTTATGCAGGATTTACGCGGCCCAAGTCAGAATAATCCTATACTGTATCACGAAATAGATGCTACCGTCCACCTGCCGTTCGCGCTTCCTGCACTTAGAACAAAATAGCAAGGCCAAGGAAATACACAAGGTCACGTACGCAGGCTGCAATGACTGGCCACACACAGCTACAATCTTCTCGTGTCAGAAGGAAGCAAATGATTTCGAATATAGGTGTGCATCCAGATAAAAAATGGTCTACTGTCTGATGAAAGCCGAATATGCAAAGCCAAAGGGTTTTCTGCACGCACAGCTGCATGGAAGGTGGCAGTCATTCATAATTTAGCAGTCAAAACGATTCTATATACTCTAATAGAGTCACGATTCTATATTTTTTGTTATACGTTGTGCATTGGTGGTGCATCTATATTATTAGTCGATAGGTAGGATAAAATGACGCACTTCTGAATGACAAATTCGATTGTTCCATTGGTTTTCCATTTCATTTTCCCCTCCTAAACAAAGTTATGCGTTTTGTTCGCACCAATTAACACCTGCAATTTTGTTCTTTTAGTGGGGTATTTGAAAACACGGGTATTTTTAGTTTTTTCAACTGCAAAATATACGGGAAAATTACGCCTAATTTTTGTCCCCTCGGAAACAAGACTCACTTTATTCAAAATTTGCTTGCACGCCGAATAGTAAAACGTCCTCTTATATCCGCTTCAGCAAATAAAAATTTCATTCACTTTAGGAAATAAAAAAAAGCTAACTTGTTATTTGAAACATTGCTTCGTTAAATATACATGTGCACAAGCAATCGATAGCAATAGCTTACATGAGTATAGACCCGACCCAGCTTTGAACTAGTAGATTTTCCTTGTGTAAACACACGTCACGGCTAAGATCCAGACGATAAGGGTCACCCGTTATTTGGCGAGTATGAACAAACGCTTTGTTGCAGGACGCTCAAGTTTGCGAAATATACAGGGTGTATAAAAAAAATTCGAATCGAAATTTTGCGTGTAATAATGCAAAATATATTTGACAAATTTGGTTGATTTTTACGCCATTGTTAAGTTCATTTATTTCTCTTTCAAATGACACGTTGTACGTGTAATTTAGTTGAAAAATTAAGAAGTACTGGTTCGACAAAAAATGTTCATAAAAATCACCACTTTCCGCCGATGGGAACTGGACGTTTGTTTTATTGAAAATTTAGTCCCAAAGGGCTTTAAAATCTAATCATTACTGAAAACTAAAACGCAAATTTATCGCAAAAATTCTGCTTATTCAATGTTCAACGATAGAAGTTTGAAGAACACAATGCCTCATTAATTAAATTTGCATTTTCTTTTGTCTGAAGGTCTCATTTCGAATTCCCATCGGCGGAAAAATTTATTTCGAGCAACAATTTTTCGGGCAACGATAACTCGGCCAGTTTTGGTCGTGTCGATATAAGAACGGTATAATCGTAAACTAAATAAGCTAATCTTTGTTGCCATATAAAAATTATATCGTTTACTTTAGTATTTTATACACAGCAGCTTGTCAAAGTTGGATTCGAATTTTTTTATACACCCTGTATTTGTAATGTATATTTCGGCTCGTGTTTCGCGCGCCTTCCTTAACTCTCGCAACATTCCCGCGTGTTAGGATACATTTTCCATCAAGGTGAATTTTCGCTCCGTCAAAGTTCAAAAGAAAGCATGCAATTACTTCCTCAGTGCTTACCTTCGATAATTACAAAAGTCGCAACTTTCTTTGCTCTTGTCAACTAGCTGATTCACGCTAAAATAAATAAATAAATACAATTGAAATACGGGGTAATTTTGCCGGGGTAATTTGGTAGTTGTATGGCTTAAAGTTTGTGTTTTTTGTCTGTGTATATAATTATAGCTACTCATATTCTTTCATACACATAATTTTTCAAACGCACATCAGTAGTAATGTGGGAAATATACCAGTCAGAGGTCAGTAAATATTTTATACTTAATATCCTCTCAGTCTGGTAAGGACTATGAAGTTGCCCTTTGAAGTTGCTCTGCTGGTTATACTTACTACTTGTCCACATCAGGTCCACCAGCAAAACCAGGCCTCTTGTTTCGCAAAGGATTTATCAGGGTTGCATCTTTTGTAAACTTGTTCATCATCACCAAGATAAACTAAATGAAAGGTTCGATCAAAGTTTCAATATTCCATGGCATGAAAAATCGAAAAAGCTTTCAATACAAATTAGAGTCCAATACTGATAATACAATTTGCCCAAAGTCGACCTTACCTGGTGTTTTGTCTTTTCTAAAAGGTCTTTATTGCCATTAAACCATTTCGACACCTAGAAATATCATTCAAAAATCAGTACCTAGTGCAAATCTTTCAATTCTAATTCAAAAACAAACAAAATCTGCAAATTTTAAAGATAATATATTCAACATTTTAAGACTAAACTTTGGTATTTTAGTAAATAATGCTCTTTCCATCAGTACAGAATTATTATTCTGGTTCAAAGCTTGTCCAATGTGCAAGCAACCATTACAATTTGAAAAAATTTACCGTTTGAGAAAATGTTTCTGACAAAACAACTTCTGTGTCACTCTTGCGGAAATAAAATAAGTGTGAAAATTGGTCGTACGCTGACCTAAAATTCAAGAAAACATTGGTTCAGACACTCTGGGAGGGTTGCAAAATAGAAATCCACTCTGTGGTATTTAATTGATTCTATCTATTATTATTATTTATGAAACAAGTTGAAATTTTGTGATTATGTTTAGTTATGAGAACTTAATAGCTCTGACATAAATTTGAGACTAAAATAAAGTATTTCAAGAGATAATTAGGTTGCTTCGACGCAGGGAAAAGAAATGAACTTTAATCAAAGTTATTTCTATAACAACAGCTGTTTTTTTAATGAAGCCATTGAAAAAACTACTATCCGGTGGATAGCATTATCCAGCTTTCATACAATCGGCCCCTGATCACTTTAGATCCCTAGATCACCTTAGATCATTTTAGATCAAAGGTAGCCTTATCAGGCAGTTGCATGTTCATACCTGCAATTCACTGTTCTTGTGTTACTCCATTTATTCAAAATTTCATGCAAATTATCAAGTGTGATGTCTGTACCAATACACTGTCTAAAAATCTACCACAGATAAAAAAATAATGAACAAATGTGATTATAAAAATTTAAACATAATTATATAGTTTGTATCACTTGGCCCTATCACTCGATGGCCATTTAATCAGAAGTGACCAAAGTCAATTCTTTTAAACAAAATAGGATGTAGCTTTGCTTGACCAGGGGAGATGTGGTCAAATCATGAACAATGCAATCTCAGGTAGAATTAAACTGCACAAAACTTAATCTTAGCCTGGTGTGAGTGTACTTATAGCGTACCTAGGTTCTAAAATACTATGTATGCAGGAAATATTTAATTCCCCCACCTGGGAGAATGTACTAGGGCAGTTTAATCAAATAATAAGTTAAACCCTGCCTTTTTTGGTGGGACTTGCGACACTGACAAATGAAAATTAAATTAATTTTTAACGGAATTTCAGGCATTGTTTACAAAATTCATTATTAATTTTTTGAATCAGACGTGGCAAAGCATCTTAAGACTAAAGCCGACCAAAGTAATCGACAATAAAATCTCGAACATTTTCACTATAAAATTGATCATTCATCACAACGACACAATCGTTTAATACCTCATCAGCATCCTTGAAGTTGAAGCTTCTCACATTTTCATCGCTGTTTTCATGGATGATTGCTGTCGTGCTAGATAATCTTTGGAACCATATCACGATCAGTGCAAAAACAAATATGAAAGCGCACAGAATTGGAAGAGGAAATCTACTCGAAATTCGCATTCCTAATCTCTGGATCATCATATAAACATTTGGAATTTATAAAAGCTAAAATTGACAAGCCACTTTCTAGACATTTAATTCAAAAATTCGAATTCGAGAAAATATTTAATTTGTTACTTTGTGCGAGCCTGCAATACTATGTCTTACTTCATGTGAGGTATATGACTTGACGTGAAACATGTTAACAAATCTAATCCTTAACCTTAATCGCTAATCCCGATATTAATCCTCTGAAAATGTTTATCAATATATGTTTTACTTCAGTATTCTAGCAGAACTGTAGTAGCGCAGTAATCAGAATGTTTCCTTTGAAAATGAAGTTTCAAGGCTCCCGCCATATCTGAAAATGCCAAAACGGACCGGTTTCGGCAAACGCCGTTAGGAAGTTATATTTTCAGTGTATTTTCAATTATCAGTTTTTTTTCCTAAAGGCTTGGAATTTCAACGCCCAGTTACGTTAATAAAAATAATACATTTTGAGCACAAAGTTTGATTCGTGTATTTCAAATCCGGAATTAACATAACCTGCCCAAATTTGCGTGATCATTTGAACAGGAGAAAATTTTCGGAATTCTGTCAATCATAGACGATGCACGTAAATTCTATGGTTTAAGTTCGAGTGGAATTGTACACATTTAAAATTCAAGCCAGGAACAGTTGAAGGAAAAATGAGTCAACTGTCGGTCCTCCTAATGGCAAGAGCATTGCTTGAAAGCACAAATTTTGATTCGTGTATTTCAAATCCGAAATTAACATAGCCTGCCCAAATTTGCGCGATTATTTTATTTGAACACGAGAAAATTTTCGGAATTCTGTCAATATAGACGATGCACGTAAATTCTAGGGATTTAAAGGGTCTTAAGTTCCAGTGGAATTATACACACTTCAAATTCAAGCCAGGAACAGTTGAAGGAAAAATGAGTCAACTATAGGTCCTCCTAATGGCAAGAGCATTGCAGCGGCATCGCAAAAGCGTAGGTTCGATTCCTGCCGGAGGATCTGTAGTCGACTCATTTTTTCTTCAACTGTTCCTGGCTTGAATTTGAAGTGTGTATAATTCCACTCGAACTTAACACCCTTTAAACCCTAATAATTTGACAGCTGAAAAATATCTCATGCAAATTCAGGCTGCCTGTAAATTTTTAGCCACTTGTAGGCGATGTTATGGCAAACCATTGGTCAAAGCATACTTTCGGAAGACCATTCGTGGTCATAAATTCATTATATCCGAGGTATTTTCCTTGTACGATTTTCATGAGTTCTTTGGCTTGAGAATTTCGTTCAGTTGGACTGTCGACAATCACCGAGTTTGACGATGACAAACTATGATCACGAATATCTTCAAACACTCCCTTGAGAAGCGCTTTACCAACTTCAATATCTTCACAAAACAGAGGACCGATTTTATAACCTTCGTCGTGAATGAACGCCATTCTTGCAGCGACATAACCAACGATCGATCCTTCTTTGTCGATTGCAGCCCGGGTGTGAGTGCCTGGTGTATTCAACCATTTCTGTAAAAACTCGCTCCGATTGTATCCAAACACTGCTGTATCATAGCTGTAGATATCTTCCATGTTGATTTTGCTAATGCACTTCACTTCACAGCAACCTGTATAGCCTTTCAGCGCATCCAAAGCAGTGGTAATTTTAAGATCGTATATCCCCACAGTCCATCGTGAAATCATCCTGTCCGTTCCAATCCAAAGGAGATTTTTCCTGAGTGGAAACTAGCCTTAACAGTCACGGCAGCTTGGTACATCTATACAAGAGATGACTACTCTTACCGTATTTACCTACGTACGTTTGCACTCCGCATTGGTCATATTCGGCAAATTTTCTCCCGGTAAAGAGGGCTCAGTTTTCCAGCGGTCTTCGCATGAAAAATTAGAAGCTTTTCGTTTTACGCCTTGCTCTCAATTTTGTGTAAGTTGTCCGCTGACAATATGAGCCTGCACGAGTGGGAGAAACTTAGCTAAGTTGGACCTGCGTGCTCAACAACCGCATGTGGTTATTTTTCGAAAACAACTCCTGGTGTGATTATAGAATGACAGTTAGGGTATATATATTTATTCAAATTTTCAGCTACTGCATGGTAAGGCGCCTCTGTACGAGGTAAAAAGCGCATCACATCAAAGCCTTGACCTGAATAATTAAGCCCGTTTTCCACCAGCGATATTTTTCGAGAAATAATGCTAGTGGAAAACCGGCTTTGGTCTTTCATAATATGCAGTTTTAACTAACATACCTCGCATAACTCGCTCCCTGAGGCTTAAATCCACGGGTGCTTTTGAATTTCGACCACTTCAATAAAATTATTTCTGCTTCATTGCTCACAGTTCAAAAGAAGCAGGCAAAATATTTTGCATTACGCTTGAAAATTTAGCCCGTGGAATTGGAGCTTAACGACATAAACAAAGATAAAACATCAGAAACATAATTTTAATTTTTTGTTTAATAAATTATAGCATTATTACTTGTTTCGCACTCGTGCAATGAACTCGCGAATTCGTCGACGTTTATAATATTCATGAATGTTTGCATGGCGACAATCGATAAGTAATTTAGCTTGTAGGTACCTCACGTAAGTATATTTAATACTGCAAAGCTGTCGGTCCGTTAACCCGTCAACGGACCGAAAGCTTTGCAGTATTAAATGTACTTACGTGGTGTACCTACAAGCTAAATTACTTTTCGTCGACGTTTGTCGGTTTGTTCCAAGCGTACTCTAAAAACTAAAGGCCGGCGCACGCTAGAAGCTATGTGCTGATATAGCAAAATGTCATTCGTGGCCATTGGTTTAAGCGAGTTGCTCTCGCGTGCGGGCGACTTTTCCGGCGACTTTTGGTGGCACGAATGACCAAAGATTCACTATGACCCGTGTCACATCAGACGAGTTTCCCTTCTCTAATATGAATTCTGCGGTTGATTTGAAGCTTCCCGTTAGAAATTCTGTCTTAGGTCAGTTTGGTAATATTAAATTCCTAATATCTTATATCTAACGCTTCTTCGCGGTTTTGCTATGCTTCTAAATCAACATTAGAATATAAATTAGAATTTATGTTCAGAAAACTTCGACGGATGCAAGAAGTTTGGTTCCAATTTAAATACGAGTTCAAAATGCATGGTTAACTGCCTCCTGAAAAAGGGCCGGTTGTTCAAAAGCTCCATGGTTAATGTAACCCAGGGTTAAATTTCAGTGGCCCCTGGTTTTAGTTCCTGCTCTGGATCTCTGAAAAGAGCTTTGTAATGGAAGCACAGTCGTACGACTGTTTTGGCAGCGAAAATAATCTCCAGTGGCTTGTATTCAAATAAAACCAAGCGAAGAGCTAGGAAAATACAGCAAGTTACGAGCTGTGCGTGCGTTATATTGCGTTTCAGAAACATCGATCCGAACTCGTTTTGATGAGTTTCAAGGTGAACTTCGAATCGTCTATGATATATTTCCAGGAATACAGCAACGTAGAATAAGATGACGACAGAGGAAATAACGACTTGAAGCCACAGCGGATTTGTTGGGTTCACTTTTCCCGCGGTCAGCATGACGACGCCATCGTAAAGGTCCATCATCGCAGGAAAATATGGGAGAATATCGTGTCCATCTTTGCTAATTTCATTCAGCATATTTACTGGGACTAACGACACCAAAAGCATTATTGATATTCTGATTCTGACAGAGTTTGCAAATTCCGGGTCGTTCATGAATATTCCGCAGCCGATAGCGTAGAAAATAAATAACAAAAAATACGCAAGAAAATTCAGACTAGTATCTTCCTCTGCCTCGTCAGTTCGATGACATAAACCATATTTTTCTTTGATTCGCATAAAAACTTTGATACCAATAATTAGAATGATCGCCCATACAACAATTACACAATGACAAGAGCCGAAAACTTAAATGGATTGAACGTCGTTACTTCGATGACTTCAAAAGACATATAGATCCATATTAGCATCGTCAGGAAACAGTTGAACAAGTCGACAACATTGTGTTTCCACGTCATAACGATCCCAGCAAATTTCGCAGATAGATTTCTTGATATTTTAAAGTATAGTTAGAGGTGTCAGTATGTCAATACGATACAGAGCTCGGTCCCTCTAAATTACTGACACTGTGTGGAATCTGTTTACACGTAACAATAAATAGGAATGCTATGATAAAGAATGCTTGTTAATTTCAACCCCCTATGTGTGTCATGCGGTGTGATACTGGGTTGCCAGAGAAACAATCAGACTACAAGTGCATAATTCGCAACACGCGAATGGCTTTTCGCAAGCATGCATAACCGATATTGCAATTGAATTTAAGTTACAAATACATTACGAAAGGCTAAGCTTCGCGAATGTTTTTTGCTAAGCTACAAGTCACAGCAAAATCACACACGACACGTGAACGAAAGTTGGCAGATGTCGTCGCACGCTGGGGAACTTCCTTACACAAATGATCACGAGTAACTGTTTGCTGAGCAGCTATAGCACTCGTACGCGGCCGACTTTAAGGCTAGCTTTCATAAAAAAAATTATAACCCGCATAATTCATCCTAGTTGTTTGTCAGTGTAATTTGTTCTAATTCGTTTTGACTCCGACGTGTCAGCATGGCGGTACGATACAGAGCACTGTTTACACGTAACCATGAATAGGAATGCAAAATAAGGAATATTCTTTGATTTCAACCCTCTATGTGTGCACAATACTGGGTTGCTATAGAGAAACATTAGATCCATTATTCCCAACACGAATGGCTTTTTGTACCGATATTGCAATATAAATTTAAATTACAAATATATTACCTTAGCCACGCAGAAGCTCCTAATATAGTTATATTAAATCTTCAATCCTCTGCAAACTGCGACGTGTCGACGTGCCCATATACACGACCACTTCTTGTTAAACGACGAAATAGCAGCGCTATTATTAAAATAGAACCAGAATCTACATGTATTAAATAATTATATTCTTACCCCAATTAAATCTAAACTTAATCGAACAGCATGAAAAGAACGGTTTATTTGTTCCTCTTGGAGGAAATGCCGTATCATGCGAGCGAAATCGAATCGGCGGCGCATCGGAAAATTAGCCAAAGCTGTGCAGCACAACTTTTGGGAGACAAAATTGTTACGTAGATAAATACGGTCACATACACTTTTCAAATACTAGTATGTTTCACGCCAAAACACACTTGCGACAACATCGCAAAAGCGTAGGTTGGATTCCTACCGGAGGACCGATAGTTAACTCATTTTTCCACCAACTGTTCCTGGATTGAATTTGAAGTGTGTATAATTCCACGGCGAAATTAAGAAATTTTTAAGCGGGAGTGTGATTTGTAATTCACAAGTTTGATTTCACACCAAAACTGCCCGACACGAAGTGCAATTTCCACTTTATTATATTCATTTTGAAATCATACAAAAAATTAAACAAATTCAAAACGTTTGATACATTCATGAAACCTTTGATACATTCAATCGACAACCATGGTATAGGCGTCTTCAAAAAACGTTCTCGACCTATTCTACCAATTTTCGTGTTCACTGATCGTATATAAAAACAATCCATTTGAAGAGAAATCCATCTTTGCCCTCGCAGTACGGATAAGTTGCCCTCACAGTACATATATAATTCACGAACTCTACATTTTCGACTAATTACTGGTATACTTAGGCCTATTTCAGTCGCCGAACTTTTCAAGCGCCGAAGCTAATGTTAATGAGCTAAAGTTTTTGTTTATTAAAGTTCATTGCCATTGATTCGACACATGAAGAGTTTAAATCGACCTCTGAATCGGACCTTATATACAAACATATCTTTTTATTTTGCTTATAATAAAGCTTATTAGGAACTGAAAATGTTTCCTTCGCGAAAGACTGTTATTCAGACATTTATTTTTACAAGAAAAAAGACAAAAAGTTTAATATTTCTTGGAATAGGCCCTATAGCTAACGGCCACATCAATACATTGTGTCCTCGATTGGATCAGGCACATCAATCATTATCCAGTTGTAGCTTTCCGGTCAGTGGCGCGAGCAGGCAGACCCTGGGCTCAATCATGGACCACCGCCAAGCCAGATCTGCGTTGTGGCTGTTGGCGAGGAAGAGCATCGATGGGCTGGATTGGCACAATCATACCATCCAAAATTGTCCTCACCCAAACCGCCGCAGTCGAAGTATCCGCTTGGTTTGAAACTACATCCGATTGAAGAATGAATCCCATATACGTTTGTTTGAACGAGCAAGATTTCGCATTTGGAACAGCTATGACCGCGGATATCAATTACGTCGACCACAGAGCATGGTTGCGACGCGTAATCGAAACTCATTATGTCCACTTGTGTTTTTGTCGCCTGAAGGTAATCCCGATAGACCATGCCATCCGTGTCGTACTTGCAGGTTATTCGAAATTGACTCGAATCGTCTTGGATTGATTGCATTCTGGACTTTGAAAGACGATATACATCCCAGCGAGGCTTCTTTTCGTTGAATGGTTTATCCAAGCCGAAACGTAATCTGTTAAATGAAGTATTATTTTGAAACTGATAGGACTGAACCAGCGTCCAAGCCATGGTTGAATTTTGATCAAAATGGCAGAAAACATCAAAGGGCTTCATGTTGCTATCGAGAACCTGGTACGTCCCTGAAACTCGATTACCGTCGACGTAACCTCGACAAGATCTGTGTGGACCATATTGGCAAAGGTCACCTGTGTAGCCAGGGGGGCAAATGCACTTAAAGCGTGGTGTCGTGTAATCCGATGGCGTGATAGCCTCGTAGTTCGCGTTATTATGGCAAACGCCGTCTTGCAAACGACAAAATGGCCGAGTGTTACATCCTGTTTTGACCTAAGATATCATCAATGATAAACGTTGGAAATCTAATTGTGATAATGAGGATAACGGCAGTGTTTACTAAATTTGTGAAAAAGTTGCGGCTAAAACTATAAAAATGGAGGCCAAAATCTGACAAAGTGCATGGATGAGTGTACTGTTACATCCCGTCGATCCCGATATGTTCCTGCGTTTGAACTAGAACAAATATTGATCAAGATCTAGAATAAATATTTAAACAGGCACAAACATTGATTAAGGGCTAGTGTAAATGGCTTATATTGACCTTGTGAGTTATAATACGAAATAAATTTACCGGACATAAATACGTTTTCGACCTGCCCTTAAAACTCATTTTCAACATTTTTCTACGTACATGCAAGATCAATTCACACCTACCGACTCAGGATCTAGAAGCATATCATAATAAGAAAATCCAGTCATGTTACGCAGACCGGACGGTGAGCGAAATTGGTTGGACGACAAAAGCCGACATTCTCTATTCTGATGCCACATTTGAAATGACATACAAAAACACTCTTCGTAGCAGGCCAAGAAACATTCACCCACAGTCTTCATCGCGAGTACTCGAAATGCATACCCGTAAAGCAGTTGGTCTTTCAACACTTTCGTCTTGTCCACGACATATCGAGACTGGACCAAGTGAAGATTTCCGATCGCTGTTATCATGATCATACAGCCAACAGCTGTCATATTTAAAAGCAAAGCTGGTCTAAATGGGAATAAAAACCCAAGTATAGGTACGCGTTCACTGCGTTGCGTTTCAAATAAACAAATCCCCAACTTGTGAGGGCTCTGTTGACTGCTCGTTTTATACCACTGACGTGATTAAAAAAAAGGGAAAAAAAAGTTAAACTATTTTAAATGCCTAAATCGAGTTGTTATGCTGCAATTTTGGGTAATACAAATGAAATGAGCGTGCTTTATTAAGTTCGAGATTAGTAGTGTCTTCGGAAAAATATACTTATAAGAAATCGTCATCAATATCAATATGCGTACATGTCTTTGAATGAAAAGGTGCTGGATTTTTTTGTGTTAGTCGCCTTTGCCATGGCAACACTGGCGTTCCATTTTAGCGCAAAGCTTGCACCGATCACGTATTCTTGCCGTTTCTAAGGCAACTGGTGTGTTTTTTTTAAAAAGTTTGAATGCAGGGTAGTAGTCCTTGTTCAATTCCCTCGGGCATAAGATTATGTCACTATAATCAGTATCAAAATTTGAGCGGAAAAGATGTATTCTGTATTTATGTTCTATGCATTTCAGTACGTGTTGACATGCAGTTGGCAAACCTAAAGCTTGGCGCACACTCGTGAATTTAAGACCATGTTACACGGTGCAATTTTCCTTGCAACTTGTAATGCAATTCTACCGTTTAAAGAGATTTGAATTAGTGAGGAGTCTTTAAAATGTAAGCGCCACGGAGCGTAATAAAGACAAAAGTTCGGTAGTTGTCAAATTTACATTTTTTAAAAGAAGAATTGCATTGCAAGTTGCAAGAAAAATTGCACCGTGTAACAGGACATTTAGCATGCACACAAGTCACTCGTGACAATTACCACCAAAACATGTTCCTTTTCTGCGGAAAATATTTATGATATGCTCTCACTCCTGTCGTAAAAACGAGCACGAATGATAAAATATCTTAATTTGATCCCCGCAGTTTGGGGAATATATGTTGGAGACACTTGTCACGAGTGAGATATGCGCGTGCTAAGTTCACCAGTGTGCGCCAGGCTCAAATCTAAAGTGATTAGCATCAGAAACGCAAAGCTATAATAATAGCTCATATACCTTGCAAAGAACATGCAGTAGCACATTTATCTCTTTCGGGTAGTTATTGGGCAATTGCTCGACAACATGCAACTTGGCTATGCCTAACAACAGACTGAGTTTAATAATAACGAAATTGTCAAAAGATTTTGATGCTCAATATTGCTCTAAAATACTGATGTAAAATTTCAAAAAACATCTTCCGTAACTTAATAACTGACTTCTTAAAATCGTCTAAAACATCGGCCTACCTTTCAAACATCTTTTTTTTCAGAGTTCGCAGGACAGCCATTTCTCGCAGATGTGCAGTTTACAAATAACTTATCCAAAGATCGGCTCAGGTTTTAATGCATATAATCGCGTAACATTAATAATTCAACAAGCCATTTTGAGGTGTCTCCGCCGTAAAGTGGAGAAAGCCCTCCCATTTTAAATTTAAAGTTTCTTGTCCTAATTAACTCACAGGGGGTTCTTCTGCGACAAAACGTGGGCACCTGTCGAGGTGCATTCATTTAAATTGCACAGTTCCCCTGACCTTCCAGATGGCCAGAACGCACGCACGTAGACATAAATTGGACGCATTTTAAGTTTTTGTTTACTGATTATATACGTTACTCACGGTCGCTGGGGTTGAAATAACACTCCTTCACTTTAGAATTACGCGCCTTTACTTTGGTGTTGTTGAGCACTTTGGCAAAGCCAGTAGGTGCTAATTAGCATATAATGCACAGCTCACTTCCCTTGTGGTCGTTTCAACAATCTGGCCATACTACGCTTTGCGCATGACTATACACGTAGATGGATCCGTGTTGAATTCACCACGCGCGGTTGTTGAGAGCAAAGGTATGTACTTAAAAACGGTAGTCATCTCATTGTGCATGGATTAAAATTCTTTTTCAAGCCGAAAGCTTAAATATTAGGCATATTCTTGTTTTTTCTATTTACATTGGTTTGGTTTTAGGTTTAGGTTAATATTACAGAGAGATTTTTGTCGGAGAGCTTTACAATAATTTAAAATTTAACATCAGATCACTCCTAATAACACTAGATTCGCGGTCATGAAAGTAAAATTGCAATTGTGTGGTGATTACTTTTATGATTTACTTCATATAAATAGCTGACAAATATACAAATAGCACAGTTTATCCGGCGATCTTCTTTGCATGTATTTATTAAGTATACTTGGTACACTTTAAAACTGATAATTAGCTATATTGTTGTTCGGGTGACGTATAGTTTTAAGTCGACAAATTAAATCAAGTTATGTACAGTACAATTGCTCTTACTAATCGAATAAGCCTGCAAATTAAAACTCTATAAAGCAATAATTACTCCGGCGTCAGCGACGGAGTTGAAAATTCGCCTCGGTTTTGTTTTGTTGTTTTATTTTTCGTCGTCGCAAGTCTGAAATGGCGCGAAACATTCTAGTATTTGAAACGTGTATGTGACCGTATTTATCTATGTCCTAGTCTTATCTCCCAAGAGTTGTGGTGTACAGCTTTGGCTAATTTTCCGATGCGCGATTCGATTTCGCTCGCATGATACGGCAATTCCTCCAAGAGGAACAAATAAACCGTTCTTTTCATGCTGTTCGATTAAGTTTAGATTGAATTGGGGTCAGAATATACTAATACATGTTGATTCTGGTCCTATTTTAATAATATCACTGCTATTTCGCCGTTTAACAAGATGATGTGGTCGTGTATGGGCGCGTTGACACGTCGTAGTTTGCACAGGATTGAAGATTTAATATAACTATATAAGCGCGAATTCCAAAGGCAAAGTGTAAGACAAAGCGAATGTATCATGCGGTTTATTTACATTTTTGAACAATTGAACTTCTACACTTTTTAAAGTACGATGACGTGCTTCTGAATTTCGCGATCGAACATTTATAGGTTCGCAGTATCTAAATGCGAATATGAACTGTATTGTTTATGTTCAGAAGCTCTATATTAAAGACTGGCACGTGCGCCGGAGTTAACGCCAGAACAGGCGTCTTGTTCAAATTAGTGCATGAATGTATAGACTAAATACGAGCTACTTGTCTTGAAATTGTTTTAAACTGTATTCAAGTTCTGCTCTGGATCTCTGAAAAGAGCTTTGTAATGGAAGCACAGTCTTACGACAGTTTTGGCAGCGAAAATAATCTCCAGTGGCTTGTATTCAAATAACGCCAAGCGAAGAGCTAGGAAAATACAGCAAGCTGCGAGCTGTGCGTGCGTTATATTGCGTTTCAGAAACATCGATCCAAACACGTTTTGATGAATTTCAAGATTAACTTCAAATCGTCTGTGATGTATTTCCAGAAATACAGTAACGAAGAATAAGATGACGACAGAGGAAATAACGACTTGAAGCCATAGTGGATTTGTCGGGTTCACTTTTCCCACCGTCAGCATGACGACGCCATCGTAAAGGTCCAACATCGCAGGAAAATATGGGAGAATATCCTGTCCATCTTTGCTAATTTCATTCAGCATATTTACTGGGATTAGCGACACCGAAAGCATTAGTGATATTCTGATTCTGACAAATTCCGGGTCGTTCATGAATATTCCGCAGCCGATCGCGTAGAAAATAAATAAAAGGAAATACGTAAAAACTGTGAATGGATTCAGACTAGTATCTTCCTCTACCTCGTCAATTCGATGACATAAACCATATTTTTCTTTGATTCGCATAAAAACTTTGATACCAATAATTAGAATGATCGCCCATACAACGATTATCACAATGACGAGAGCCGAAAACTCGAATGAATTGAATGTCGTTACTTCGATGACTTCAAAAGACATATAGATCCATATTAGCATCGTCAGGAAACAGTTGAACAAGTCGACAACATTGTGTTTCCACGTCATAATGATCGCAGCAAATTTCACGGAAAGATTTCTTGAAAGTATAAAGTATAGTTAGAGGTGTCAGTATGTCAATACGATACAGAGCTGTGCCTCTAAATTACTGTCTGTAGCGAATTTCGTTAAATTCAATTCAACAATAAACAGAAATGCAATATAAAGAATGTTTGTTAATTTCAACCATAATTCATAATTTGCAACACACGAATGGCTTTTCGCAAGCATGCTGCATCCATAACCGATATTGCAATTTAAATTTAAGTTACAAATACATTACCTAAGCCTCGCGAAAGCCCTCTGCTGAGCTGCAAGTCACAGCAAAATGACACAGGAAACGAAAAACGAAAGTTGGCAAAACGTCGCCACAAACTGGGTAACTTGCTTAGTAGTGATATATTTCGCGCGAAGCGACTTTATTCTTTTGTATTTGAGCAATTTGTTTCAGATGGTTGCAGCTGAGAGCTCTGAAACAAAAGTAAATTGTCGCTTCGTGAGAAAAGTAGGGAGTTTACGCGATTAAGGACGCGGCCACCTCGACGACGCGCTTGCAAAACAAAGACACATCACACGCGAGACAATAGGTATGCATATGTTGTGGTTTAATGACAGCGTTGTCATTCTCACGACGCCTTCAAATGAGGCATTTTCACGCCCTCTTAATGACTGTTTGACAGCTTATATGAGTAATGAGTTTATAACTTATATGAAACTACAATATAAGCTAGACATCGAAGGTTCTTAGCACAATTGAAACGTTTATATGAATATTTCTAAGTTTATAGAATATTTATAAGTCATAGAAACATAATATTTAGAATATTCATAAGTCCTAGAAACATAATTAATTTCTCGTAGCTCATTTCTAACAATACAATTGACTAGCGTCGTCCAGCTTACCGCGTCGTAGATCGTAAACTCCCTAATATCGCCGGTGGAAAATTGGCTTTACACCAATGTTCACGAGTGACTTTTTTGCTCAGATATATAGGTTTTATATGTAAAACGGATTTCGCATAATAACAAATTAGCGAGTTTAAGATGCTCCAAATCTACGACGCGGACGTGACATGAAAACTGCTACTTGTGTTAGGAAACCAGTATAATTATTTGTTTTACATACCGCTCTGACTTTGTTTATCAAACAGAGTCTATAATTTTCATCCCTATATTGGAAAACTGCATGTGGTAATTAGAGCAGTTTTATTCCTCAATATTATTACGAAGAAGACGCCTGCTCTGTGGTACTTAACTCCGGCGCGCGTGCGTGCCAGTCTTTTCAATACAAAGCTTCTGAACATAAAAACTCCAGTTCATATTTATTTAGAAGCGTTGCGAACCTAAATGATGCTGGATATTCAGACAGCACATCACACTTTAAAAAGTACAGAAGCGTTGCGTAAATGTTGTTCGACAGAACGTAAATGTTGTTCGACAGAACTTAAATGTTGTTCGACAGAACGTAAAATGTTGTTCGACAGAACATAAATGTTGTTCGACAGAACGTAAAATGTTGTTCGACAGAACATAAATGTTGTTCGACAGAACGTAAAATGTTGTTCGACAGAACGTAAATGTTGTTCGACAGAACGTAAATGTTGTTCGAGAGAACGTAAATGTTGTTCGACAGAACGTAAATGTTGTTCGACAGAACATAAATGTTGTTCGACAGAACGTAAATGTTGTTCGACAGAACGTAAATGTTGTTCGACAGAACTTAAATGTTGTTCGACAGAACGTAAATGATGTTCGACAGAACGTAAATGTTGTTCGACAGAACGTAAAATGTTGTTCGACAGAACATAAATGTTGTTCGACAGAACGTAAAATGTTGTTCGACAGAACATAAATGTTGTTCGACAGAACGTAAAATGTTGTTCGACAGAACATAAATGTTGTTCGACAGAACGTAAAATGTTGTTCGACAGAACGTAAATGTTGTTCGACAGAACGTAAATGTTGTTCGAGAGAACGTAAATGTTGTTCGACAGAACGTAAATGTTGTTCGACAGAACATAAATGTTGTTCGACAGAACGTAAATGTTGTTCGAGAGAACGTAAATGTTGTTCGACAGAACGTAAATGTTGTTCGACAGAACGTAAATGTTGTTCGACATTCATACTGTGTTAGTGCTTGATCCGTATTCATCAATCGGTGTGCACCAGTGAGCTCTATACATATATGGAGTAGTAACTTGATTGCTAAAAGTGAAGCCAAAGATGGCGAAAATTGAAGGAGCTATTGGAGGAGACCCCAGTCCTCCTACGTGCGCGCTCAAGTATTTTTCTCATTGTTTTGACCGAGAGTGATGAATCGCAAACCTCGGATTGTTGTGGTTTTCTTTATTTCAAAGGAACAAGAACGAAAAAAAGTTTATTTTTTTATAGCAATAGCAATCTGTTCCTCTGCATCTACCTTATCTGACTACTGTATTTTCCCACTACAGGGTGAGTAAATATGAATTTTTCGCTGTGAGTACAAGTACGCTTGAAACTTTTGCTTTAGCTTTCGAATAAATTTTGTATTTTCCTTTGTAATTTTGACACAGTTTTAAGACACTGATAGGCCTTTGTTTTTGCCAATCATCCTAGCATGGGGCAGTTTTTAAAGATTTCCTTCCTACATGAAATGTTCGAATAAAATGCCATATTTTTGTATTTTGAAACTTCGTATGTTTCGGATAATTTCTTTGCAAAGATAGTTTTCTATATATCTTTTTTCTTAAAACTGAGATAAGGTAACGTATTATTTGTATTTTTCGAGTGTATTCTGTTATTTGCGAGAACATCAACAGCCTACACTCAATTCTCCTGAGATACTCCTTTCTTAGCAAATTTAAGTGAAACGTAAAAATGTCCTAACACAGAGCATCAGCATTTAACTTTATTTAAATGCTTCCCATTAAAAAGTATCAGAAAATAGCCCCAAAAAAACATGAATTCAGTTTGACCGTACACGCAGGAAGACTGGGGTGTCCTCCAATAGCTCCTTCAATATCCGCCATCTTTGGATGCACTTGAACATCAATCAAATGAGTGAAGTTATTACATATATATATATATAGAGAGAGCTCACTTGTGTGCACGTGTCAATCACTGATCTGGTGTCAATTCGCCATACACGACCACATCTTTAAACGGTGAAATAGCAGCGATATTATTAAAATAGGACCAAAATCTATACGTATGAAATATATTCTTACCCCCAATCAAACCTAAACTTAATCGAACAGCATCAAAAGAACGGTTTATTCGTTTCTCGTGGAGGAATTGCCGTATCATGCATTGCGAGCAAAATCAAATCGTGCATCGGATAATTGGCCAAGATTCGATTAGCGCACCACACAACTCTTGCAAAGACAAAGCTTCAACGTAGTTATATAAATACGGTGAAATGTGATCCTCAGCGTGCGTCGGGTGAAGCCCTGGGTACAAAGTATTGGAAGTAAACCAATAACTTTTAAATTCAAAATATATTTCGCGCTTGAAACACTAATAATAAAACACCAACAAGAAATAAATTCAAATTAGTGCATGCACTAAAATTTGCATGTCCGAATTACCTCACAGGGGGTTCTTCTGCGACAAAACGTGGGCACCTGCCGAGGTGCATTCATTTAAATTGCACAGTTCCCATGACCTTCCAGATGGTCAGAACGCACGCACGTAGACATAAATTGGACGCATTTTAAGTTTTTGTATACTGATTATATACGTTACTGTCACTGTGGTTGAAATAACACTTCTTCACTTCAGAATCACGCTCCTTTATTTCGGTGTTGTTGAGCACTTTGGCAAAGCTGGTAGGTGCTAATTAGCATATAATGCAAATCGTCTATGATATATTGTCTCTGAGACTCGAGGGAAAACAAAATTCACGATTGGCCGATACATTATTGCTTTGTTGTGACAGGAACAAAAACATACATGTCACACAACAATTTCATTTAAAAAAACCACTTTACTTTGTTATGACAAGAAGCGGGAAGCAATTTTTCACTTGTTTCCCTGGCGCGAAACATTGCATTTATTTAAAGTCATGTGACTACGAATGAACCAATCACATTTAAAATACACAGCACCAATATAACAAATATATTTATTCCCAGTCACAAAGTCTACCTTAAATAATGCATCTCTACAACTTATTTAAACAAAAAGTTAAATATTTTTAAAAATGGCCTTAAATAAACCAGCAATAATTATCCAGTTGTAGCTTTTAGATCAGTGGCGCGGGCATGCAGGCCCTGTCCCCAATCACCGACCGCCAAGCCAGGTCTGCGTCGTGGCTGTTGGCGAGGAAGAACATCGATGATCTGTATTGACACAAGCATAAAATCCGAAATTATCCTCACCCAAATTGCCGCAGGGGTTGTACCCACTTGGGAAGAAATTACAACCGTACGAAAAATGCAGGGCAGTCGGATATTTTCGCGTCAAAAATACGGAACAGTTTGAACAGCTATGACCTCGAACATTAATCGCATCCACAACAGCGCATGCGTATGATTTCTGGGGAGCAATCATGATATCCACCTGACTTTTGGTGGCCTGAACGAAATCCCGATAGACCATGCCATCTGTGTCGTATTTGCAGGTCATTCGAAATTGACTCGAATCGTCTTGGATTGATTGCATTCTGGACTTTGAAAGGCGATATGCATCCCAGCGAGGCTTGTTTTCGTTGACGGGGCTATCCAATAGGAAACTTAATGTCCTAAAGGAAGTATTTTGAAACTGATAGGACTGAACCAGCGTCCAAGTCATGGTTGAATTTTGATCAAAATGGCAGAAGACATCGAAGGGATTCATGTTGCTATCGTGCACCTGGTACGTCCCTGAAACTCGATTACCGTCGACGTAACCTCGGCAAGATCTGCGTGGACCATATTGGCAAAGGTCACCTGTGTAGCCAGGGGGGCAAATGCATTTAAAGCGTCGTGTCGTGTAATCCGATGGCGTGATAATGACGTACTTCGCGTTATTATGGCAAACGCCGTCTTGCAAACGACAAAATGGCCGAGTGTTACATCCTGTTTCGATCTAAGATATGATCAATGATAAACGTTAGAAATCGTTATAAAATTGTGATAATGAGGATAACGGCAGTACTTACTAAGCTAGAAACTACAGAATTTGAGAGAAAAATTTGTGAGAAAGTTGCAGTTAAGACTATATAAATGCAGCCAAAAACGTCGGCAAAACTGCTGATGTATTTTCATATATACTTCCACACAGGAATTGTCTACTTTGTGAGATATGATATATCCTTTAGGCACTTGAAGTGATATACAAGTAGTTAATAATATAACGGTATAGAATATAATACATAATATATTGGTATAAGTAGTCGGATTTTTCGTGATGTTATCCACGTATTACTAACGGTTTATTGTTCGAAGAGAAATTATTCAGACATGCAGAAATGAATTATTGATCCTTAGTTCACACCTACCAATTCAAGATCTGGAAGCATATCATAATATGAACATCCAGTCATGTCAAGCAGGTCAGACGGTAAGCGAAATTGGTTGGAGGACAACAGCTGACATTCTGTATTCTGACTGCACATTTGAAATGACATACAAAAACAGTCTTCGTAGCAGGCCAAGAAACATTCGTCCACAGTCTTCATCGTGAGGTTGCGGAACGCATACCCATAAAGCACTTGGTCTTTCAACACTTTCGTCTTGTCAATCGTGTATCGAGACTGAGCCAAGTCAAGATTTCCGATCGTTGTAATCGTGATTACGCAAACAACAACAGCTGTCATATTTGAAAGCAAAGCCATTCTGTGAATATCAATGAAGACAAATAGAAGACACTTTGTATTTTAGAGTTTCCGATTATGAAAGATGTAGAAAATCTAGTAGAACTACCAGACGTCTTCGTTTAAACATCGTGTACAAGCTTTTCATAATTCGATTGCAACTTCTTTAAGTTCTTTTGTATACAATATTATTTGTATAACCATTGAAAAACGGTACTATTATTATTGGTTTAATTTGCGGATATTTCTGATGAAAACAATCTCCCACGTAGCTAATCGAGGGCTTCCAAATGTCGCTTTTCAGATGCAATCATTGATTGACTTTTCTGTTAAGAGTTTAACACGCGGATGGAAACTCCATCAAAACCCAGAAGCCTACATGTATGGCTACACCACATAGAGTAGCATTAGAGAAATTTATCAAACACGACGTGACGTCTAAGAACTCGGATATACTTATTAATATCGTAAATAAATTGGTAAAATTGAAAAGCTTGATTGATTTTTCAATCACATTACAGTAGTCGTTGCTATGAGAACCGTGGCGTTTCAACTTTAAGGCGTCTTAGCAAAGAACCGTCTGTTTTTTACATTTTATTTAGTTTGTTCTTAAACACATTCTCTAAACCATTTTAAAATAGCTTGATGATTAAAGATACCACCACGCTTTCGGTGCAAAATATCGATTACTATACATACACACGTATACAAATTATACCGATATGTTTTTGAAAGCCAGAATTATTAATTTCTGACTATAAATGGAGTTCAAAGCTTTGAAATTATGCGTGATATTTAGTAATTCATCCAATAAATTATCCAGAAATCGCGTACCTTTTAATTTCTACGGCTACGAACACCCTTTTCAGAGAGCCGGTTCTTTAAGACTGCCATTTCTTGCGAAGGTCTGGACAGCTTGAGTACTTGCTTAATAACGCTGCATTTTAATATGTGAAATTGAATACGTTAATTATAGAATATATATACTGCAGCAAAATTAATTTTGTCACCAGGTGGCCCTTAATTGCCACAATAGTAAAAAAAGACAGCATGTGTTCTAAAAAAGCAATTTATAATTTTATATCAGTTTATAAAAGCAATCGTATCCTTTCACAAGCGCGTATGTTCTCTCGGTATATGCAGTCCTTTATTTCAAACCAAGACTTAGATTAAAACAATTAAGCAATGATAGCGACTTGTCAACGAAAATATTCTTCTCTGTAAGACAAAAAACTTCACATTTTTAACAGAAAATATTTTGATACCTGGCAGATGTAAAAGTGCTTCAAAAGGTGTAGTCAATTCTCAATTAATTCATATGACCTCAAGCGGAGAACATACTAGTTTTTCCAAGAAATTTAAAAGCTTTAAATGGCTGCACTGTTATGCATTAAATCTATCAAGCCAAAGTTATTCGTTATCCACATGCAGAATGTTGTGGTTAAGAAAGACTAACTGAGTCATATCCCATGTTAATTCTGAAGTAACTCGTTGGACACGACGATTTCAGACACGGCTATTAGCCAATCAGAGACCGTGAATTCTTCTAAATAAATCACATAATTCTAATTAATATTAGCAAAACAAATTAAGAGTTCGCACATATGTTTTTTAAGCGACAGAAATACTTCCAATACTCGATAAATTCGTATTTTATTCAATTTGATTACAGAGTTCAAGCTCGACTATAGTTTGTTGACAACGTTGACTATCCCCGCAAACTCTAAAACCGTACTTAGAGACAATTAATATTTTTGCATGCATATGTTATCTTAGATAGATAGATAAGTAAATAGACATGGGTCTTCGAGGCCTCACAAAAATTGAACTGTTTGTTTGCTATAAAACAACAGCACGGAATCTTGTTTGAACTTTCTCTTATACAACTTGCAAATGTCTTCGATTATTTTCTTCATTTTGTTAAATTCGTTGCTCAGGACTACGATATCGAAGGAATCCTCTTTCTGACCTTTCCAAACGCCTTCTGTTTCGACCATTTTAAAGCCATTGATTTTCGGCATCACGTCGTTCTTGATAAATTTGTCGATATCTTTCTGAGGAATCGACACATTTCCGGTCTTTTTACCAAAAGACGCGGTAAAAGAGAACCATTGTGGTGTTGGGGACGAACGCTTCGTCTGTTTGTTCGCGATCCTCGGTGAGCCAAAACCACGTTCAGCAGCCAAGCATGACAAAATTAAAAAGACGAGAACACGGCAAACGTTTGACGACACCATTTTCGATTTGTTTAAACAAACTCCTTCCACAACACTAAATTTGAAAGAGCTATTTTTACCTTCAATTGCATGCTGGTATGAGTATACTGAACTCGTTTTTATAAAACTTTAGACTTCGACTTATCAATATTTAACCAATATTTGAATAGAATATATTCACACAGTACGCAACTTCAAGTCATGCATGCAGGTAGGCAGAAGTCAAAAAGTATCTATCTAAGAAGCTTTTCGACTGAAAAACGAATTAGATCATTGTCTTGACAATTCATGCATCATTTTTTATAGCGAGTATTCTTTTAGTCGAGTATCTCAGCCATGTGATAACATATACTTTCTGAAGTTCACAAAATACTGTGTATAAATACACTGACTTTTCTATGTCAGAAAACACACGTATATACATACCGAATACTCCTAGATCTTTTAAACTATCGTCCAAGTCAATGATCCCACAATCTGCGACTTATGAGTGTTATGCGTGTGTTATATGCACACCCTTATTTATACAAATGCACCAATCTTTTTTAAATTTTTTTTTAATCATCCAATTTTTTTAAAAATTTTTTTTAATCATCCAATGATCGGCTCAGGTTTTGATATGTATACATAATCGCTTACATATTAATAATTCAAAAAGCGATTTTTAAGTCTCTCCGCAGTAAAGTGCATGTGAAACAACAGCTGTTACATTTAAAAGCAAAGCCAGTCAATGAATATCAATGAAGACAAATATAAGATACTTAATGTTTTAAAGTTTACGATCGTGAAAGTCGTTGAAAATCGTCGTAGGAAATCTACTTCGACTACTAAAGGTGTTTGTTTTAACATCATATACAAGCTTTCATCGTTAGACACTTCTTTTGTGTACAATATTAATTATTTCTATAACACTAAAAAAACGCATTCGATTATAATTGATTTGATTAGCTGCTATTTCAGATGAAAACAGTCTCCCGGCAAACCAATAGCTTTTAATCTATAGTGCTTCTAAATGTCGCTTTTCAGACGCAATCATTGTCTTTGCTTCTTTGCTTGCATATTCTTTGCACAGAATACCTATCAGAAGAATAACTCTATACCATTTTTTCGTAAGTGTGATTCGTCATGATTCGTCACTTAGCAAGTGCATTTTTTTGAGGTAGTCACCCCCCTGCCAATACTAAAAATGGGTTGATTTTAGACAAATTTTAAAAAATGCAATGACGAATCATGACGAATCACACTTACGAAAAAAGTACAGGAGTTCTACTTCTGATAGGTATTCTGTGCCAAAAGCCTATAACATACATGCATGGCTGCACCACATAGAGTAGCATTAGAGTAGAGATGCACTACGTAAAGTAGCAAACACGACGTGACGTCTATAAAGTCCCGTTACACTTTTTATGTGCGATTTTCTTCTCTTGGTAACTGTGCATGAGTACTAGCTAAGTTACGATTGCTCTAATATATAAGAAGTTTTGTTATATAGGTGCTGTGTATTTAAAATGTGATTGGTTCATTCGTAGTCACATGACTTTACATAAATGCAATGTTTCCCGCCAGGGGAACAAGCGAAAAATTGTTGCCCGCATATTATCATAACAAAGTTTTTTGAAATGAAATTGTCGTGTAACATGTTGTTTTGGTTCCTATATAACAAAACACTTAATGTTCGCTACACCTCGGAAAATAGTGAGTTTTGCTTTCCCTCGAGTCTCAATGATTCCCTCGACTTCGTGTCGGGAAACATTCAGACTCTTGGAAAAACAAAACTCACTATTTCCCTCGGGAGCATACATTAAGTGTATAATATTTGAAGCTATACATGGATTCGTTGGCTATCGCCTTAACCGCCAGGCCATCAGTGTAATTATAACAAAACAGCTATATTCGCCTTGACTTTGTCTCGCTTTTTATTCAGCGATATTCAACTCGCTTTCGGCAAATAACAAGTGTCTTGACATGCACAACTATATGTGTCTTTATGTCTATATGTGTCTCTGACCTTGCATTTATATTTTAGTATTATATATTTCATACATCGATGAACATCCCACGAAAATGTCCATCGTTTTGTGATGAATTAAGGATCCATTTAATCAGTGAATTATCAGGAAAATTGAAACCCGAAATCTTGATATAGAAAACTGAGTTAATCTCAGCCAAACCATGTTTGGGTCGTCGCCGAGTCAGAGGACGAACAGCGATGTTCTGTGTTGACACAAAAGTAATGACCAAAGGCATCTTCACTGTAGCTGCCACAAGTCTTACCACCAGCTAGTTGAAATTGACAACCTTCACTAACTGCCGCATGAGAATCACTGTGCAAAATGAAAAATTCTTGGTGAAAGAACACTGTGCATTTGGAGCAACTTTGGCCGCGAACGTTAATTACATCGACCATATGACACCATTTCTCGTTTTTGTAGCTTAAAATATCCAGTTGGTCGTTGCTAGCCTGAAGATAATCACGATAGATCATTCCATCAGTGTCATACTTGCATGTGAAGCGAAAATGACTTGAATCTTTCTGGATTGATTGCATCCTGGATTTTGAAAGGCGATATTCATCCCAACGTGGGCTGTCTTGGTTTTTAGGAAGATCGTTTGAGTACGGTTTATCGAATGTAACCCTGTGTTTGAACTGATAGGACAGAATAAGGGTCCAAGTCATTCTTGAACCTGAATCAAAATCGCAAAACACCTCGAACAAATTCATGCCTTCATCGAACACCTTGTACTTTCCAGGAATTCGCTCGCTGTTCTCGTAACCACGGCATGATTTGGCCACAGTTTGGCAGAGATTTCCCGCATAACCTGCGGTACAATTGCACTTGAATCGTGGTGAGATGCGATTTGTTGGTGCAATAGAATGATAGGTGCCGCCATTTTGACAGAGATTGATTGAAGGTCGACATTCCCATCCTGCATTACACCCTCCAGCGGGCTTGTCCGGCCGGAACTGGAAATAAGGGAAAATTGATATCGAAGAAAAAAGGGCGAATTTCGTTTTAAACTAATCGGCATATTTGTTTACCTTTTCTAGGCAAAAGCCAAACAGAATGCCTAAATTTGTAATACTTCATGTAAAATAATGTACCCTTTTACCGGACGTCGTCAAAATTCACGCATTCTGTTAGGTTACTGAAAATGTAAACAAAAGGCCTGCCGATTAGTCTAAAACCAAATTTCCCCCTTTATTATGAGAGATCCATCATTTTCAACATGTATTTAATGCCTGACTTTGTGACATGCCCATCCACTTCACCAAGCACTCACAAATAAAATAATTACATTAAATGGAAGAATTCCTGTAAAGAAATGCAAAATAGAGATGGCATATAGTCAGTTCATTTTTACCTGTTCAAAGTCAGGAACCATGTCGTAATAAGAACATCCCATCATGCTGTGCAGCGCGAATGGCGACTGAAATTGGTTGGAGGACAACAACTGACATTCTGTATTCTGACGGCACATTTGAAATGACATACAAAAACAGTCTTCGTAGCAGGCCAAGAAACATTCGTCCACAGTCTTCATTGCGAGGTTGCGAAACGCATACCCGTAAAGCACTTGGTCTGTCAAGGCTTTCGTCTTGTCCACCATATATCGAGACTGGACGACGACGAAAAGCAACAGAAGCAAAATTGTAGCAGTGCATTTAACTGCGTTGAAAGAGGCACTAAAATCAGAAGAAAAGTTTTGCATGTCACTAATTTTCTTGTCAATCCTGTATTGAGAGCTAATTAAGATAAAAATAAATGCATCACTAACAAGAATATAGCTCTGCGTTCAACTGATGCTCTAAAAATTTAAAAAGAAACCCAATAAATGGTCCATTGATGATCTGAACAACGGCTATTTACCCACAATGAAAATAACCTAAATAAGAATTATTTGAGACTAATATAGCAATATAAAGTTGAGCATAAGCCACCAGACTTTAAGGCAAGCCTCATTAATATGGAAACGACTTGATACGTGACGTCATCGTTTTCAAGTTTATCCGGCAAAGCCGTCCACACGTATCCGCTCAGCCGTCGTTTTCAAATTCTTCCAAACTGGAGAGCCTTTTCAGATTATTCTGTTTTTAGTCGGCGAAAACGCCGGATACGTGTGGACGATACGCGTAACCGTAAGAATATTCTTGCGTTTTCAAATTCTTCCGGCATCGTGTGGACGGGCCTTAGTTTTATTTTGAATTACTGTCTTCAAGCAAGATGTCTCGGTTTCCTGTTGCGGTTTAACAGTCGATTATACCAAGTTAGATTGTCTTGTATGTATCGATCTTCAGCTTAGCTATATATATACATATACACACACTGTGACACTAATATAAGCCTAACAAAAATATAAACCTGTCAATGTTTACAGATTGCCATCCTGACTGTTTATTCATTTGCATGGAAAAAAATCATTTACAAACCTTACCGCAATTTCATATCTTCAAAATGAAGGTAAAGAGATTTACACAAAACTAAGGCGCAGAGAAATCGAATGGTGTTCTTTGTATAATTATGCGGATAAAACGAATCACCAGAAATAATTATTTTTTTATTGATTTTTTTCATCAAGCACCCGCGTTGCCACCAACCGATCTAATCTTTTTACTTAATTGTGACGAGGCAGCTGCATTTTTTATGGAAGGCGCATATAGCTAGGTCTTTGACGTATATTTCTTAGTACTGAATGCCAGTTACAGGTTTTTCCACAGGCGGCTTCAACAGCAATGAAATTCGCGCGCAATCAGCGTCCTAATTTCTTTCAACGACGTGTCCGATATATGTGTTCAATAATACATCTTTAATATATTAATCGTCTTTTCTTGTCCAATATTCACTTTACACAGACTGCCACTTCTGCGCATGCGCATGGTTCTGCTTATAGATTAATAGCATTTATAGTTTCAATTCAAATGTTCCGAATTTCATTGCCTTGAACTCCCGTTTATTCAGAATTAGGAGAATGAACCAATATTTTGTAGATATAAACGGAATAGATAATATTTTAAAGAAAAATATTGAAGTTCAACTCAAACAAAACGTTGTTGATATTACGGGCTATACACGCTCTTTAAATGTACAGCTTTAATAATTGAAAGTTTTATTAAAATCTTCGCTGTTGCAGGTATATATCAAGTATTTGACGAATAGGATTTTGAGAGCGTGCCCAGAAATAGATTACGTAATTTAAAGAACGTTTGTATCAAACATCGCCGTAGACAAAAAGTACAAAAACTGTTTGAAAATTTTTAAAAATGGGAAGAAAATATCAAAAAACAGAGCCCGACTCTCGAGATCAGTCGATTAAGAGCGGGAACTAAATAAATAAATTAATAAAAAAATAGGATAATTAAATGAAATTATGAGTCCCCAACAAAGTATAACTATCGTTTATCAAGAATGTGCCGTCTGACTACCTCATTGCTGAGATATTTATTCAACTTTATTCATTCTTCAGTGATTCTGAAGTAGCAAAAATTGGCCTGAAATTATTGCGAGGTAAAAACTATGTTGTAGAACGCTGCATGCTTGGCTATATTTTGAATAAAACATTGCATATACTAAACTTAGTAAAATTGCCAAGTTTGGCTGCGAAATATTGTGAAGTACTGAAGATATAGCGAAGCGAAGTTGGCAAATTTTGTATACTTTTGCATTATGGCTGGAAGTGTGTAACTAAATTAATTATACACTTCTGCCCGTAATGGAAAAGTATACAAAAAATTACCCACTTCGCATGGCTATATTTTCAGTATACAACTCGACATTTTGCAACCAAACTTGGCAATTATACTAATTTCAGTATACTCGTTTGAGCTGTGGTGATATTTTCCCTTGTTATTACCTAGATCATATCATGCAAGTGGTGCAATCTATTAACAAAATAAAGACTATATATAAAATTAATAAAATTTGCATTGGATTTACCGAGTCATAATGTGTTTCGACTCATCTACGGTACCTTAAGGCTACTTTCCACTCAAGGAAAAATCTCCTTTGGATCGGACGGACAAGAAAATTTCCTTTGTCGGTGAGTTCCCAGGCGGCGTTTATACCAAGGAAACTTTCCCGTCCTGTCCGATCCAGAGGAGTATTTTCCTGAGTGGAAACTAGCCTTTAGAGGAAAGTTAGCAGTTATCAACGTGCCGCAAAGACTGTCTACCTTGAAAGTAAAACTACAAGCTTTGTGTCATAATTTATACGAAGTGCCGTAGAAAGTAAAAAAAAAACGCCTGCATTGTGACCAGAGAAGACCTCTGCGTGAAAAAAGCTGTTTCCATGGCTCCAAGGTATTAAAATGACTGGTAGACAAAATTTCGCAGCTGAAACGATTTTTTTACACCAGTTCCCATCGAATGCAGTATTATATATGCACATAATATAAGCACACTTTTTCTTGCCTTGAGAATGACATGTTTATATACGTCCTTAATTGAGCTTTATTTGCAGGTGACAAGGGATTAATTTTCATCTCAGCTCTTGGGAGCAAGGCCCAGACGTTTTCTCTGTTTTCGATCCTCTTCGCTAATCATATATCAACTGATCTTTGAAGAGCGGAGTTAAAGAATCGTGTCATTTTGGATCATCCAAAATGACACGAATTCTTCAATTTTCAAAAGCAACTATAGATTTGACGCCATTTGATATAATTATAGTTTCAATGACTGCTTATACGACAGGATCTATTTATTGTATCTTTGTTTGCTTATCAAGTTCGCGAAGCTTTTCATATATAATGCAATTTCTGAATGCGAGAAAGACTACAAAACAGCTGGAACAACTTAGTATTCACGGCGTAACCTGTTAACACACTCAAAAACACTTTCTGTGCATCTCTCTTTATCTTTCGGACTCGTGTGTAGAAACATAAAAAAAAAGATCGAAAAACATCTTGTCTTGAACTGCTGCCTTCCGAGTGAAATTGTAAAACAACTGTTCGAAATTTACGCTGTTCTTTTATTTTGATTAAGTTTCCCGTTGAGGTCATGTAGTTAAGTCGACTATATAGAAGTTATAATGTAATCGAACTAAATAAAAATCGTACAAAAATAAGAAAGCCCAGTCATATTTACAGAGCGAGATCTAACTATTTATTCATTTCAAGATAAATGAACGAGCCTTACCGTATTTTCATATCTTTAACTGAAGGTCAAGGCATTCGGAAGAAAACAAACAGGGCAGCGATTCGCAGGGTCGGTTGGCGGTTTTTGATGGCTTTTCAAGGAATGAAGAAAAATATTTTGGTTTATTTTTACTAAGCACTCTTGTGTTGTTAGTTAGTATTGCCACCAGCTGGTCCATAGTCCCTCTACTCGTGATGAGCGCAATTGCATTTTAATGAAGACGTGCGTAGGTCTTCACGTGTATTTCTGCTACGATTCGCTAGTGATCGGCTTTTTCCAAACACGTCATTAGCAACCATTGCATTTCGGATCTCGTGCAATACGGTAATAACAGTTGGCGTATAGCGAGTAAATTTAACTTTATCATATAAAACTCAATATCAAGTTTATATTAAAAAACTTTCAGATATATTGGATATACTTTGAAACGAACTGCGTCACAGGGCGTAAGCATATCAGCATATGCAAACCATGGTTCATGCAACGTTTATTCAGAATTGTTTGCGATTTAAATTAATTTATCAGTTTAGATGATTCAAAATAACTTTAATGAGCGCTTAATTATTACATCATATTTCTTACAATATTTCGTATTAAAAATTACACTATGGCAATTATATTACCGTGCTTTATTTTTATGCTTGCAATAATCGTGCAAATTCTTCCGAAGGCTGCTGCAATACTCAGCTTGTCAAAAAATCTTATTAAGATACTGTGCATAATGTCTACGAAAAACTTGGATCTAGGTAAGTATGAAGTCATTTAACAACACATGACGAGATATATATAAAATAGTTTAAAATTGCTTCAACGTTTAAATGCTTCAACGTCATGGAAAAACTAGAAAACATCAAGATATTTTTGAAATTTTCTCTGGCTGCAAACAAGCGAGGATCTTGTAGAAACTATTGTTCGCATTTTAAAGCGTTTTTTTAGTGAACATGAAATGTTTTAAAGCTTTCTACGACTGCTATTTTACTGGAAGTATTTAATATAAACTGTAAACTTAGACATTTTTGGTTTGGCAGAACTGATTTGAGAAAATACAATGTTCCCATGCAGTAAAACCAATGCAAAAGGTAACCAGTTTGAACAAGGCAATGTTGCTGCTTAACTAATCGCTGAATTCTTCTACAAATACATTATATTCATTGTTTTTGTTCTTTCCTAAATTGAGGGATCTCTCAAAGAGCGGGAAATCATCTCTAGGACTCGTTCTGTGGAGTTCCACGCTCGATCCTTGTTCCATTTCCTCCGGGGTGGTCGGCTTCAAGTTCGACATCCAAAATTCGGCGCGTTCCTCCGTGTCACTTGCTGGTTCAGGTGTTCTCATTTTCATCAATTCTTCTTCAACCTCCTTGAAATCGTCGTCGTCCGAATCCTCGGGTTCCATTCCCCCCTCATCGCCCCCCTCGATAAACAGTCTCTGGGAATCATCGTCTTGCTGAAGTAACCGGTCGATATAAGACATGCTTGCATTCAGAGATGTCGTTGAGTCCGTCATCGGCGTCCGACAGAACCTCTCGGCCGTCGACGGAGGCCTTTCGTTGTATCTTTGATAGTACCCTTCGACGCTTCCAATCCGTGCGTCGGGGACTTCACTTGCGCCTGAAAACAGATTTCTTTCGTCAACAGAAGCCACGGTGGTACCGGAGAGTTGCGACCATCTTCCTTCTTCAAGCGAGTCATCAGAATCATCGCCCGAACTGCTGTCGTCGGAATCGTAGAGAGTCGCGCGGGAGAACAACACCGAACTACGCATCGTCATTGCATCGTCAAATTCTTCGCCATATTCCACAAGCCAGTTCTTGAAATCTTTCTCGGTGTAAGCACGCATCACCTCATCGAAGAGAGGGATAGCGTCACATACCTCCGTCTCCGTCATGTCGTTGTCGACGTGAAGCAGCAATCGCAGCAGGAGCTTCTTTTTGTTCGCACATTTCTCCGGATCGAACCAGCTCGCATGGCGAATCTCTTCCATGCAGAGATTCCGAAATGCCATTTCAACTTTCTCCGTCTTCTTTTCAATCTGATCGAAGGATTCGTCGACTCCCGACAACGGCTCGACGTACACGGGCTTTATCGCCGGCGAAACTCTGTATCCGATGTACGACTTGAACTGGTGGACCATGAAGTCGAGAATTTCGTGGTCGTTCGACTGGTTTGAGGCGTCGGACGTCACCGAATTCAACGCTTCCGAGATAATGGCAACGAAGACGTTGATCAGGATGAAGTTGACAACGAACGTGAAAGTAAAGAAGAAAATTGGACCAAGAACTCGGTGCGCTTCGACCAGGGCATGGAAGTTGAAAGCGCCCAGAGTCATTCCGAGTACATTTGCCATTGACGATTGGAATGTGTGATAGTCCGGAGCGATTTTACCGAAGACGATGAACCCGAAGGAAGCGTAGGCCAAGAATATGACGATGTATACAAGGAAGAAAGACGCAAGCGGTTTATAGCATATCTTCAATGTTTTGCTCATGAACGACATTCGTCTGTTGAAACGAAGCAAGCTGAGCGTCTTCAGGAACGAAAAGAACACAGCCATTCCCAGGGTGAACGTCGACCATTGATCCAACGCAGCGGCGTAGTGGAAGCTCACGAAGGATTGTGGATCATCTCGCATTAAACCGATAGAATAATTAGTCGCGACCATCCGGGCGAAGTAAAGACCGATTGTTGAGAAGCAGGAAGAGAGAACGAGCAATTCCATGTACGTCCACGCATCTTTCCAATACAGCCTTCCCTCACGGCGCCATTTCTTGAATTCGCGATAAGCAAAGTAAAGTAGGAATGTCATAAGGGTGATTTCTAACACCATGATTGCCAAAAGATTTGGTCCGTAGTAACGATAGAGTCTCACTGGGTATATCTGATTGAACTGATAGTAGGCACCGGTGGGGATGATCTCGGAAACGAGTGTGATTAGACAGAACATGTTCACGTTTGGATTGTATGTCGTGAACTCTAAGAATATTGCCCGTGTGTAACGGTCGAGCCAATCATTTTCCTGCAAGTAGGCAGTCATGTTCATCGCCAAGGTTTCGTTGTGACCCAAGTCAGCGACAAAACCTACGGGATATTATTTTATTTTTTAACATGTCTAAATTTATTGTTTATTTTTATCAAATTTTTATCCTTTTACTAAATTTTATTGTTTACTAAGACGTAGGGGTTGATTAAAGAAAAATAATAATAAAAATTTATGTGTCATTCTTTACGAAGCAAGTGACGTTAAGATTTAAAATTTTAGCATTTCTTTAGAAAGATTTCAAGGTGCGTTTTCCAAGGTACCATTATTTCAAATGCGTTCAATCGTTATAAGGGGGGTCAAAGGCCTGTCCTTTCCACATAAATAATCATCAATACCCATTGCTATCCATAATTATCAACACAAATATCTTCGGTCACCCTACCTCCTCCCCAGTATGTTGAAAATGATGCCCAATATGGCGTCCCTTTCAGTTCCCAAGCGGTATTGTATTGCCAAGCATTTTTCTGTTTCTCAGTGGCTGTATCATTCTTCTTGATCTTCGCCTTGGGGTCTTTCACCCACCCCTCCAGGTACTGACCCTCGTCTTCCTTCTCCCAACTGTAGAAACTGTTACACTCTTGGAACATGTGTTGAAATGCCGGATGAATTGAACATTGATCTGAGATAGACAGAAAAAGATTTGGTTACATTTCATGAACCTAGTCTCTAATTTGTTGTAATTGATATGAACAAGGCAAAATAGTTTAGAAGTATATTTGTTTCAATTTCTTTACTCAAATCGGTCACATTTTGAGCGCACAGACGTAGAAATATTCCATTAAATCAACCATATTGTCAGGTTCACGACAATTGAATGGAGACATGATTTAAGCAGATATAACATAGAAAAAAGAGGTTGTCAGTAGATTTATGGTCTTAACTGAATGTGGCGAAGTGCATGGTCTACAAACGAGTTACGATTTTAAAACGAGATGGCTTCACTCCTTCCGTTGCAAAAAGAAAGCAATGCTGTGCAATGGATTATGTAAAAAGCTCAAAAACGACGTCTCACGTACGTGTGGGACTTAAATTGTTCATATGAAGTCGAACACTATTCTTGTCGTGCAATTCATATATAATAGTTTTGTCCAGAACAAACAGAAATGTCTAACTTACTTGGTTTAACTCTCAGCTGTCTGAATCTCGCGACTCCGACGGTATAGTCCGTCGCACGGTCGGCTACGAAATGTTCCGGGAATGGAAAGGTATTATTCAGCACGATGCTCATGTCCGGGAACTCGCCTGGTCGCCCCTGAATCTTCCGAACCTTGTTTTTGTTCAAATTCAATCGGCTACGCGCGCCCCGAGAACGCGAGATCAACGGATCACTTTTGACCCAGACCACGTTTTCTAGGATTTGATTTGGACCATACCACTGGTTTGGGATAAGTGTGGGTAATAAGGTGTATCGACTCCAATACCAGAACAGTTTAGGATCGGTTATCTAAGAGTAAATTAGATCAACATCAGCAGCCGTCAACCAGGAATTTAATACAAAATCAATATTTCGCAAACTTTCAACTAATAAATCTAAACTACTGTAGAGTACATATTCTCAAAGAGGAAAAAACAAACACGGTAGAACACTTTTGCTGTGGAAAAGTAATCACTAAAACATCCTTAATTCACGCGAAAAACTAAACAAGAATTCAGAAAGAGTTGAGACCTGAATCTCATAGCATTATCACTATATTGTTTTTTTCTTAAGATATATCTTAATTTGTAGTAAATACCGAAGATATCTTTGCTTCAAAACAAAATTGGAAACGCAAATGTGGCAGAAAACCAAGAAGTTTTATTCTGAATCATACTGGAACTAAATTAAAGATGGTCGTACCTCGCCAAAATCTATCCAATTCGTGTAACTGCTTCCTTCAAACATGCTTGACATGGTGGAGGTAGTGTCGTAGGCAACCTTATCCTTGTTACCATGGGCAACGCTCAGTAGGACACTCACGAATATAAAGTACCAGATTATATCGTAGAGAATATATTTCATCTTTTTTTGTTTCAGTTTTAAATCCCTGCTTTCCTGAAGTTTCTGTGGATCCAGTGGTTTAGGGTCAATTCGGGCCATTGATACCAAACCTTAAAAGATCATAAAAAACGAGTCTTGATGTTGTTTTCTTATTTGTAGTTGTCGTTGTCGTTGTTATTACATTTGTTGTTTTTATTGTTGTTGTTGTTGTGGTGGTAAAAGGTATTATTATTGTTCTTATTGTTGTTGTTTCCTATGTGTTGATACATTCTTATAACAGTTCCTTCTTTTTGATGTTTCTTCTGTTTAAACGTTAATGCTAGTTGTTTTTGCTTTGTTGTTGTTGCTGCTGCTGTGGCTGTTGTTGTTGTTGTTGTTTACTTTGTTACTGTTGTTGCTGTTGTTGTTGCTGTTGTTTTCCTTTTCAACTCCAACCGTTACATTGGTTCGTATTCTTTCTGTAAACACTGACAAATGAACAACATCAAACATACCTCGACCTTCCATGTTCCTCTCCGTGTATTCCTCGTCCTCTTGAAGCTCTGGCGATGGTAATTTATCTTCATCATCCTCCCCAGTTGCCTTCTTCGGATCTTTGGTAATGAGCGCAAACAGCGTTGCAGCGGCAAAGACCTTCAACGGTTGCGAGATGAGCACGTCTTGCCAGAACGAGATCATCATAGCTGAGATCCACGCTTCGGACTTGGCTTTGCCAAACGTCAGGCCATAGAAAACGGTGAACGTGGCGGATACAGAGCAGGCGATAAATATCGCGAAATATGCGACGTAAATCATATAGTGAGGCAAAGACTTCTTTTTCCCATCTTCAAAAAAATTGAAAAATATTTACGAAATGATACAACGAAAATAAATAAAATATAAAAACAGATATTATGATCTAGGACTTCGTAGACTATTAAGATCGATGAGGCGTCTGTGAATATTAACAGCAATACCCTGGGTATCTGCATTCGATTTGGCAGATGAAAAGTTCGACCCGTGAAACAGGTCTATTTGCAAAGAATGAATGATTTTAATAGTTATTCTCACTATATCAAGAGTATTATGAGATCAGTGGTAACGACTTGGTGTTTCCGTTATGAGGTTACCTTTTTCCTCTTTTCCTTTTTTCGATTTTGATTCTTTAACGTTCTTTTTTTTCCGCGATTCGTATTTGGCTTCTTCTTCCTTTTGCTTTTCTTTCGCCGTTTTCTTTGGTCGTGCATTTCGGAAGATCCAGACGACAAACAAGTTGACAGGAAGCACAACCAAACTGCTCGTGATAGCGATAGAGAGCTGCTGTATGGAACGGACCCACCTTAAGTACACCATCGCCAGACGACGACGGGTCGTTTTGGTAGAACATTGCGTTTGCAAGCATTGTGGTCAGCAGGATACACAGACAACACGACAGCCGCTGTACACGTGTGAAGTTACTGCGGGCAGGTCTCTTGACGACCGAGAACCAGATGTGTCCGTCGGAGAGGTTTTTACGAGCTTCGTTTTGGAACAAGAGGTTGAACTTCGTGAGGTCTCCGGCGCCTGCCGGTCGGAGGACTCGGTCAATCTGACCGTCATCTTCTTCAACAGCCAGCCAACGATCGCAGAGGAACCACGTCTTGGTATCTCTGTGGATATCGTGAACCTTTAGGGTAAAGCGAATATTTCAATTATTTTGGTGTTGTAAAAAACTTATTGGTGTTGTAATTATTGCCAAGGATTTGCGAAGAACAACCTTCAATGCAGGCCAAGGATTCTTGCAAAATGAGGGTGCTGAAATGCTTGAGAAATATTTAGAGCAAGCGATGGACTAAAGTTGTGGGGTTCCACGAGAAGTTGTCTAGCTATTCAATGAGACTTACCATCAGACGTAGTAAGTACCAAGATGGAGAACTGCCACCATTATTGTGCCAGATACGAAGGCTTCTCAATTTCCCCAAAGACGAAGGAACGGTTAACAGAAAGTAGTTGATGCTCCCAACGGAGATTTTGTTCTTGCTGGGATCTTTTAACATTCTCACCGGCGTCTCGTCTCGCGTTCCTTCTAAGATGAAGAAAATATCTGCCGTCGTTCCGGCCTCGGCGCTGAACCCAGTGTAGACGGTGATTTCGTAGCTGTATTGATCACGAGGGTCGTTATCAGGTAATGGAACCACGCCAAGCTGAGAAGAAGAAACAGTTTTAAAAGGGAAAAAGTTGCCTTCACTCAAATTAAGAACAGAAGAACCTTAAAACTACGCATATAAAGATATTTCTACCAAAGCTTTCCTCCCATGATTTTGTACAATTGATTACAATGATCAGAGACGTTTTATTAAAAGATTTCACCATAACAAAAAACCTTTGACAACAGAATATTTTAATAAAAAATGGAAGGAAACATGCTCCGAAAAACAACAACATCTTTGTAAACACAGGTTTGTTTGTTAAACTTTTTCACATCGCATTGAAGTACTTTATGCCTCGCAGATATTTAAAACCATGATTTTAGATCTGCCAGTCTTAGCTACAGTAATTCACTGAAATTCCACCCAGAAATGACTTCCTTCCTTTATAGTATCATGCATTACCTTTTCCAAATCTTTCTTGTCCTGTCTACGAGCGGGAATAAGCAGAATAAAATACAGAAAAATGAACGACATCACGACGGCGAATACGACAGGATTGCTGAAAAGATTATCCAAGCTTATCGCACTCCAGTCAATCGTATTAGGAGCAACGACCATATCTCCGCCGAACGATGTCAGATGCGTACATAAACATTGTGTCCCGTCCATAGCTGTCTTTGGGCCGACCTGAAACCAGATCAAAATCGAAGTCAGTAAGAGTTGAAGCATTCAAGGCGATTTATGAATGCGTAAAATGACTTGGTTCATGGCAAGTTATCATTAATAATAGTCTTGTAAGTAACTTAGCTTGTATTTAATACTTAAATAAAAAATTAATTTAATTTAATCTTTTAATTCTTAAGTATTAAATACTAGGTAGTGTACCTACAAGCTAAATTACTTAGGTTATCATTAGTTTGACTGCAACTTAGTATAAGGCGGCTCCATACTCATGCTATAAGTTGTCTGAAACAAGTGTTCGGGACTCTGTTGATCCTGGTGTCTATAGCCAACGAATCGACAATATTTCGTACTTACCACACATCCGTCGCTTTTCCATGTATCATTCTCGATGCTCCAGTACAAACAAGACGAAGTGAAGGTTCTCATCGTGAAATTTGCAATCGGTGGAATGAATTCTTTATATGTTATTTTCCCACCAGAGATAACAGCCTCGTACAGCGGGTCAAATGTCCCGTTGTACTTAACGCCAATGTAATACTGCAAAAGAAATCACAGAATCTATGAACAAAACTAATCTGAATTGATCCTCCTTGTAGGCTGGCTATTTTTACAGCACGTTTTTGTAGCCGACGTGAGAAATACGACCCGCACGAAACCAAAACTTTAATTATTTAACTGTAAATGAACTCAGAACCAAGAATACGTTTACCTGCATACGTATTACAGTGTTGCATTTACTATTTTCAAACAAATTCGTCAGGCAGATGGTAGCTTTAACAAAGTTTTCAACGAGGAAAACGTACTAAGCACAGCTTGAAAGAGCATCTTAGATATTGTACAATCCCAAAGTTCAGTCGTAAAATATTTTAAAATGCGGAAAATAGAGTCGCGTGTAATTATCTTTGGATTCAAAAATTGATAAGAATTATGGCTTTCGGAAAAATGCGCAAAATTAAATCAAAACAGATTTGAGTTAATTTGGTTCAAACAGCCAACCGACGACCCTGGATTATTTTCGATTATCAACATGGTTAAAAACAAAACTAGTTACCTTTCCCGCGGCTGTTCTGTTCAGATCCTCGTTAGACCGGAACAAGATGTAAGGGTTTATTTCCCGACCGGTTTTTGTCTTGTTCGCGGTTCCATTCCCCGAGTGCTTGACGGGAAACACACGTCTGGGCAGCACGTATTTAAAATCATATTTTTCCTCGGTCGGAAATTTTCCGAAGCGCAAATAAGCGATGAGTTCTGTGTTGTTATCTTCGGCGAGAATCTCGACTTGTATCGAGGTATCGTTCTCCACGACGGGAAATGCTCTGTACAGAAACCTTCCGTGGTTCACGGCGTACAGCGAGAAATCCACGGACATCCCACGTGGCACCCACATGTCAATTGGCTTGGATAGGTTGCTCACTTTGATCGGATGGCCCGAGGCGTTCTTCAATTCCATCGTCATAACCTTGCTCTTCACTTTCGACGAAGTCGAGTCCCAAGCGAATGGATTCTTCGAATTTGAAACAGCCTAGTAATAAAATATCTTAGCATGTCGTCGACAATGATATTAAGGCCTGCGTTTACTCTTGCAATTTTTGAATGCTGCGATTTTCTACTTTTGGTGGATGTGAACGAGTGATTAGTTACGAATGATCTGATTATAAGAGGTCTTATTTGAACATCATCAGTAACTAGTTTACTCGTTCACATCTATCAAAATGAAGATCATCGCCAAAAAATGGCAGCAAAAATTGCAAATGTAAACGGTCCTATACAATTTCAATCATGAAACATGCGAAATTGGAATATCCTTCTTTAGATTCAATATTTGAAGCTCATTTGTTATCGGGGGGACACGATAAAATCTTTACAGTGCAACTCTATTTCAATAGATCTAATGTCGGCGAATAACAGCATAAAATAGTAATATTGGCATCCAAGAGTGCCGTGATGGTGCTCCATGCATTTCGGAGATGACAGAAGAACCAGTTGAGAAACTTTATGATAAGATAGCTGTTTAATCGCGGTAGAGCTACAAACCTTAGTATCAACAGGTGGTATTTTTTTCGTATCGTTTCCGTCAATACCGAACAAAGCCCCGACATTCGGCATCATGAAGTTTCCACCTCCTGTGTTCGCCCCAATATTCCCGCTTTCCGATGGATCAGCCCTTTGCACGGCCATGGATAGGCGTTCCGTTTTTACCTCGGTCGCCGGTTCTCCGGCAAATTTCTGCGTCAAAACGGCCGAAGCTAAATTCTCGACGTTCTCCATCGCTTTTGTAACGAGACCTTTACTCTGTGATGATGAAAAGAAGAGTTTAACGGATTAATTAATACCAGAAAACGTCTGGAAACTTGAACGAATAAAGATATCTTAGGAATAGTTATTATTCAGATTAAAATGAATTATTCGTCTATAACATATTGCGAGATCCCTGCCTCAGGTAAAAAGCAAGCCAATGAGATATCATTGTCTGTGAATGGATCTTTCGTTTTCAAATTGTCTTCAAATCGTTCCAGACTACAATATTCTCATCAAATACTCACAGCACTATCCGTCTTTGTCGTGTTATCACCACCGTCATCTGAGGCGTTGTAGCTTTTTCCAGTCTCTATAGACGCTTCCATCGAATTTCCAAGTGTGTTGATAAGTCCACCAGCAGCGTTGTAAGTATCCTGCGGGTTCGGGGGCTCTTCTGACTGAGTGCTGTTGCCAAGGAAAGCGATCATTTGATTCGCCGCGTTCATCGCACTGTCCTGTAAAGTTGAACAACGGTAGGTCTATCCTTACGACGAGTTTGTAAGACTTTGATTTTTCGGGAAAAGGAGATATTCGTATGAATAGTTTGCATTTTCATAACCTTAATGATGGTGCTGTGTTCGTAATATAAACAAAGGGTTTGTTTACATTTTAAACTGTTGTAATTGGCTACTTGTAATTGCTGTAATTCTTAAAGCATCATGTATTTATCAGAATATTTACCACCATTTAGCTTGAATGGTACTTTCGAATTGATATTGGATGAATTATGAAGTTCATATTGAAAAAAATCAAAAGATTGGAAATCATCGTGACTGTGTTTTTATGATTTTAAATATTATAGTTTTGCGTGATTTTACCTGCATTTCTGCTGTGACTTCGTTAGGAGTGTTTGACAATGACGCACTGGCTGTCGCTTTTTCACGGATGGCTTCAACGCTGTCGATTGGTATTTCGGAAACCACATTTTCCATTATTTTCCTCATCTAAAAAACGCGAAAAGGGATCGAATAACAACACCCACATTCACCCAGATCACCCACATTCACCCAGATCACCCACATTCACCCAGATCACCCACATTCACCTATAAACGCTAGCAAAATCAATCAAATGCCAACCTTAACACGAATAGCCGTTTCATTCTGAACTTGAATTCTATCTGCTTCCTGAAGAATTTGGATTTGTTGATTAATTGCGTCAATCTCTTCTGGTTTCAACTGCTCTTTATCAATGGCCTCCAGCGCGTCTATCTCTAACTGAAGTTTCGAAGTTCTGTTACTGTTCGCAAGATTGTCAAGAAGAGAACTCAACGCTCCCACAAGTTGTGTAGCGCTGTGAGCATCACCCGAGGCCATCATATTTCCCAGTGGTCCATCCTTGGATATCATATGAAGCATATGCGTCTCAAATTCTGCGAGACTTGTAATAGGCTTAGCCGTGACCTAAACATGAGATGGAATATAGAAAATAGAATGGAAATGATGTTCGAGAGATAGAATTCAAGTTTGGTTCCAATTTGAAGGAACAGTGGAAGAAACCTAATTCTGACAGTAACTTGGTTACCTGACTTTGTTTCCAAGAGAGCATAGCTGCTATATGCATGCAGTGTATTGTCAGACCAGTGGCTCAGATAGCCATGAAATATGGCGTTCCGCGATTGTGGGAGTATATCTTACCGTGACGTTCAGGATTGTTACATTAGGAGCTAGTAATGAATCAGCAGCATCTACGATGACTTGTATGGAGTAGTTCAAGTGAGCTTTACCCAGGGGAAGTTTGACGGGTGGCGTTTTACTTTTAGATCCAAAGTATATCAACTGTTCGAAGTCTTCATCGCTTGTTTTGTAAGCGAACTTGTAAGATAACGGGACATCTTGGTCGCTCCAGCCTGAGCAAGAGACGCGAAATTCTGTGTCCAGCGCGTAGCCTTCTGCAGGATCTAATTAAACAATCAATATTTATTGTGTCTTTTGTTTTAATAGAAAATCAAAAGTTCTTTGTTTCTCTCTTTTGTCATTGCTATCTCCCTATGAAGACAGTCGCATGCAAATAAGTTGTGGAAGCCCTTCGCCACAAGGACGAAGGTTAGTGAACCAATTGCAAACTACCTATCACACACTCCACCGCTAGGTGGCTGGTTCATGAATAGTTCTTCTTCAGCGAAACCAGTCTGTTCATCCAGCGTGACGTAAAGCCTCAAACGATATCGTGATGTAGGCAAAAGAACTTTTTCCCCGATGACCACCGTATCTTTTGTGGTTGCCGTTATCACGAAATCTGTTTCAAAAGTCTTCACCTAGTGAAATGCAGTTGAGCGGAATTTCAAGTCTAATATAAAACCTGACCAGTTTTAATAAGCAGATTCACCAAGGTTGAATTGTGAATCGAAATTTACAAAAAAAAAAGTGAAATGTGCCTAAAAACGACCAGGTTATTGCAATATTGACATAAACAAGTTTTAAGACGGGACGAAACATTTCCCACAGGTCTCATCAACATTGAACAACATCTGATTTAGTTTTAACGATATTGTTCTTGACGTATTCGAACAATTCTGGCCACAAAATATTGTTCAATGCTGTTAATCCCTAGGGAAAAGGTTTTAGCCGTGTAACAGCAGGCGACCTTTACTTCTCAGCGGTAACCTCCAAACGGTTGGGAGGGCGATATATCCTTTGTCTGGGGATAGCAAAATTGCGCGCCGTGTACTAACCACTTTCCACGCGTCGTTACGAATGCGATAAAGTCGACCACGTTCTGGCGCCTCGTAGAGCTTCCACTTATACGTCACACGCTTCAATATTTCAGGATCTTCGAGACCACGGATGCCGCCAGTGTAAGCCAGCTTCACGGCAGAGACTCGTTTCTTTTTGCAGTTCTGAAGGCATCTGAATAATGGAAACGAAAGAAAATAGTTGTTAGACGCTTCGATCTGTTTCTGGCGTTTCGTTGTGTATACGCCAAAACAAATCGCCCTAAACTTGGCCCTGTGGTGTTTCCATCCCGTTAATGAATCGCTGTACTTACTTGACAAAAACATTGAGAACATCTTTTTCACGTGTGTGGATGTTGAAGTACGACCTCATACGACGATGATTCTTTATAACCGTGAACCGTAGAGCGTAGTTCACGTTCGGGAGGACGGTGAAATTCGAATTTAGGTACACCAAATCGGCAGCGCTTCCATTCTTTAAAACACTAAAACCATCGCCTGAGCAGCCAGACTTCACCTCCGCAGCGCTGATTTCCTGCGGGGTTAGCGTGTTGGGAATCCCTTCGACCAGGCACTCCCAGATCAATGTTATATTCTCGTAAAATCCCGGCCCGACGTCCGGGTCCTGGGAACCAGATGCATCGATTGTCACATTTTGCGCGTAGCCTTTTGAAATGCCCGAACCACCGTTGACTGTTGCGATCAACGGGGATTCAATGATCCGAATGAAACCGTTGTCGAAACCGACTACCCCGTCAATGCCTAGCATAGTGATCGTAAATTTCATTCTATACAAACCGTATGGTAATAGGCGGATATCGATGCGGAATCTTAAAGAAAAAGCAAAAATTGCGTCGATTACAATTAGGTAGGGGTTCGATCATTCCTGGGATCAAGTCGGTGAACTCTATGTCAACTGTAACGATAACTTGGTCGCCATCTTGAATTCACGGTCGACGATCGCGCCGACAGAAACAGAAAGAGACTGGCACTTGTACTTAATTCGACATGAAAGATGGCGACCAGGTTTTTGCTCTATCGAGTCGAGACTTTATTTAAGGGGGCTCAGGACTCGCTGTAAATCATCAGAAAGGCGCATGATTGGGCTCGAGATGACGTCATGGTTTATATAGGACGTATAAAAAATTAGCAAACATGTTAGGGGTATATTTTCCCCGCATTTTACAACATTTCGCAAGCAAACTTTGCAAATAGACTCTTCCTGGGGCCAGTCGTTCAAAGCTGGGTTAGCGCTAACCCTGGGTTAATTTTTTATCCAGTGTTTTAGTTTATGTGCTTCTGAGCAACTGTTCGTTTTAAAACTCTGGAAAATATGACTTCCATCGGTCCTGAAAATATTCATTCAACTTTGCAAACAAGCAATTAGAAAAATTAATGTTAAGATTTGCTTTAACCCCGGGTTAAGCTAACTGGCTTTTGAACAACCGACGGCTGAGGTCTTTAGGAAATAAAATTAGTCTTTATTCTAAATTTTTGTTACCTTGGGTTGTTAACGGCGACGTTTGAAGCAAAGATAAACAGCGTGTCATTACCGCCTTCAACGGGGTTCACTTCGTAGACCTCCCATAGAAAAGAAGTTGTCACAGAAGCTTTACAAAGGACGATATTCTGCGTGTCAACCATGAAAACCTGCGACCGTAAAACATCAGTCGCCGTTGTCCTATTCTTTCCGATGTTAAAAATATCGATTTTGGGATAATCGCAGTGATTCCAGACAACCACAGCCTTGTGGAACTTCCAAAGCTTCGACACCAAATTTGAACCAATCAAACGGGGCCAATACACGTCGATAAACGCGTACGTATAATTCAGAACGAAAGACTTTCCACTGAAGACGTAGGTATGGCCTGGAGACACTTGGTCGAGGAAACTCTGTTCGCATAACGTGTCTGGAGCATCCTTGTAGAGGTAATTATGACTGTTGTTTCCGAATCGAATCAGATAACACGATTCTGTTCCAACTTGATCAATTGTCACACGAAACGTGGTCGGATGATCGATCTTTCGAGGGCAATTACTATCGATGTCGATTCCAATGACGATTTGTTGAATGCGAATTTTGAATGTCGTGGATCCCTTGCTCACCGCATTCACGGCAGTAACGGTCGCTGTGAAATAATCTACCTCTCGATACTTATGAAAAACTGTAGCATTTGCGTCACTTCTTCGTCGCCATCCCCAAATTGATAAGTGTATGTGATGTTCGTGCCGTCGGACGTAGTCACGTTCCATATCACGTCGTATTCCAAAGGTAGGCGATCAAGATTGGGCCCACGAGCCGGACCGAAGTAGCCAGCATCGCCGGCGCTGTGAAAAGGAGTGAGCTTTAGTCCTTGTATGATACGTTGTATTTCCACTTCAAACGTGAAAAATCCCCAAGAGATCTTGTTCATTATGGTACAGTTCACGTGGAACAGACCCCAGCTTTCGTAGAAATGTATGACGGTCGAATTATAAGGTCCCGAATAATTTTTTCCATCTCCAAACTGCATTTCCATATGCGCGTCAGTTGGGTGCCAATAGTACCTCTCTGGAATAGGGAAGAACGTGAAATTCATTCGACCCGGAGGCAGGGGACGTGGAGAGTCCGTGACGCCAACCAAATACACGCCGAATTCACCTTTAACTTGTTTTGTCGTAGTAACGGTGCCCAAGCTATTCGTGAGCGTTACATCGATTACATAATATCCACTGTGGTCAAATTTATGCCACACCGTCCAGCCATCGCTTGTAAATACCCCTTGGAACCATTCCTGACGGAAGCTGAGTGGACCCGCGTACGGATCGTTGAAATCCCACTTGATGGTCACGTTCGAGCCATCTGCGTGGATCGTGTAGTTCACTGTGTGATTCGTTTCCACGTATTTCGCGTGAATGATAATTTGGGGTCACGAATCGGACGATCGATCGTGACCGTCCGTACGCGAGTTTGAAGCGGCGTCACGAGATTAACGGCTGTTATCTTCACGTTGTAGTAACCGACACGATCTGTGAAGTGCTTCTTGTCGATGACCGCAGTTCCCTTGAGGGTGTCTGGAGAGATGGTCACATCCGTTATAGGGATATCGCGTTTTTCCCAGATGTGATAAAACGTCACGGTGTAACTGATGTTGGTGCCCGTGGCGGCTGTGAAATTCACCACGAGATCTTCGTCATTTGGTTGAGGATCTGGCTGGTCAAATTTGAATCCTTTTAACAAAAGAAACCATCTTTTAGAAACATATATTTCTAAATAACTTACTAGGAGTCATTATTTCATAAACATATTGATAATTTGTAAGGAAGATACAAGAGGAATCGCATTCCTTTGTCAGTATAAAACCATAAAAAAGTAAATCTACCAAAACATCTTACCAATGACAGGAACTTGTACAATTGAGATGGTGGAGGCGGTGATGGGGTAGAGTCTGTTGGTACAATTAATGCGAACGTGGTACACGCCAATGCCAGGAAACATGTGATAAATTTTTTGGTGAGTTATCGGCCATTTGTACACCTAGGACGAATCATAAGACAAATATATGAATATAAAACTCCCCCATCTAAGCTTCTGGCGACGACCCTGATAAAACTCCCGACCACAAAAAAACTGACCTCTTCATCCGTGATCCAATAGCTGGAGTGACCAAACGCTCCGTCATCGAAATCCCAGGTGCAGTTGAAATCGGAACCGGTCTTCAT